>NW_023270265.1:34886372-34985137 GCF_011800145.1 Mirounga leonina
CTTGTAGCTACAAAGGGAAAGGGATAGATCTACTTTAAGCAAGGGTGCATCACCAAGTAATGGAACAAACCGTCACAACGGGCCACCTCTCCTGAGAAATGGAAAATACACGATGCCACTTACGTGGTATTCTTGATAAAATATTTTAACCTGAACCTAGTAATGAGAAAATGATACAGATACAAATACAGAATACAGAATAGAAATTCTGCAAAGCCTAGAGTCTTCAAAAATGTCAATGTTATAAATGACAAAAAAAAAAAAGAAAAGATGTGGAAACTATTGTAGGATAAAGCAGACTAAGGAAAATAAAAAATGCAATGCATATAATGTGTATCTTAGATTTAAACAAAAAAGCAAATATAAAAGACATTATCTAGACAATTGGCAAAATTCACATATGAAGAGAAAATAATACTATATTATGGTATCAGTGTTAAATTTCTTGTGTGTCTTAATGATATTGTGGTTATAGAGAAAAACATCCTTGTTCTTTGGGAGTGCTTGGTGTTAGGGAGGAGCTGTTATGGTGCCTTAACTAGTTCAGCAAAAACAAATGAACAAAAAAGTAGCTATCTGGATCCTGGAAGCTTAATTTGAGACACACATTTATAAAAACTGGGGCTGTGATGATCTTCATGACACACCCTTAAAAACCAAAATCTGAATGGTTGAGAGTAGGGAGGTTATAGGGACACTCGATTATCATAAAAATCACCCTTGATGAAGTTGTTTTTTTTTTTTTAAAGATTTTATTTATTTGACAGAGAAAGACAGCAAGAAGAGAGAATACCAGCAGGGTAAGCGAGGCTGGATCCCAGGACCCTGGGATCATGACCTGAGCCAAAGGCAGACGCCTAACCGACTGAGCCACCCAGGCACCCTGATGAAGTTGTTATTGAACAGCCAGCAATAGAGAGGCTGTAAAGACTAGAACATGAGGAAAGAATGCCATCTTATTTATTTCATTTTATTTATTTTCATTTTTTAAAAAATTTATTCCTTTATTTGAGAGAGAGAGAGAACACGAGGGGAGGTAGGGGCAGAAGGAGGGAAAGAAGCAGACTCCCCTCTGAGCAGAGAGCCCAATGCGGGCAGGCTCCATCTCACACCCCTGAGATCATGACTTCAGCAGAAATCAAGAATTGGCCGCTCAACTGACTGAGCCACCCAGGTGCCCCAATTTATTTTATTTTTTTTTTAAGAATGTGGTCTTATTATCTGTGCCGTAGACCATGGAAGATTTCTTTTTTTCTTTTAAGATTTATTTATTTATTTATTTTAGAGAAGGAGAGAACAAGCACATGCGTGTGCAAGCCAGGGGAGGGGCAGAGGGAGAGGGAGAGGGAGAGAGAATCCTCAAGCTGACTCCCTGCTGAGAGAGGAGCCTGGTGTGGGGCTGGATCCAAGACCTTGAGACCATGACCTCAGCTGAAACCAAGAGCCGGCTGCTTAACCAACTGAGCCACCCAGGTGCCCTGCCACTTTTTTTTTTTTTTAACTTTTTAAAGAAAATTGAAAGGTATAACAGATGCAGAAGGAGACACAAATCACAAATGTATAGCTTGTTGAATTTCTATGATATATCCAGATAAGAAACAGAACAATCCAACAGCTCAGAAGCCTCTCTAGGGCTAAGACTCAAAATGGTTTGAGGATCACCCAGTGGATGCTTTCCCCCCCACCGTTCAGTTGGCATATTTATTTAATTTTTTTCAGCAAACATGTTTTGAATACTTTCCTCTGTGTCAAACACCCTAAAATGCATGTTGCATTCCATATCATGGTATTTATTCTCAGTATGTACCTGCCATAACAGAAGCTGTTTGTATATTAATATCCTTTTCAGTTAAAGAATAGATGTTTGTCAGGCTTTCACAGTCCAGCTTTCACTCATTCTTGGCACCCTTAGACTTTCCATTAAGGGGATCACAGACGCTCAACTTCCTCCCTTCCCTCCCTCCCTCCCTTCCTTCCTTCCTTCCTTCCTTCCTTCCTTCCTTCCTTCCTTCCTTCCTTCCTTCCTTTCTTCCCTCCTCTTTTCTCTTTCATCCTCTCTCTGTGTCTCTCTTCCTTTCTTTCACTTCTACGCCCAACGTGTGGCTTGAACTCACCACCCTGAGATCAAGAGTGGCATGCTCATCTGACAGCACCAACCAGGCACCCCCCAGACTCCCTAATTTTCAACATGCATGCTTCAGGTGGCATTCACGTTACATCTGGTACCAGATGTGAGCGTGTGCCTCTGGCTCGGCTAATGAGAGTGTCCCATTTTCTGGCCATAGATGGGTTCGTGAATAGGAACATGATCCAGTCAGAGCCAAAGAGATGTAATAAAGATTTTGTTAGGATCATTGGGTGAGGCACACTCACTTTTCTATTAGACGTGAATGGCGTGGGTGGGAGTGGCATGGGGATGTGGACGTGGAAATGCCGAGAACCATTTTGCTGCTTCTGAAGGGTTACCCCAGCTTCAGGATTTCTGTGGGGTTGACTGAGGTCTCTCCTGAGACTTGATCACAGTCCACTTCTCTTTCTGCCCAACCATGCTTCCTTCTCTTTGCTCCCACAAGGATTGATCCCCTAAGCAGGAAACCTGCTGTGCCCCATCTCTGCCTCCGAGGCTGTTTTCTGGGGAACCTAACTTTGGCAGACATGGTGCTAAACACTTCCATAAATTATCCATTCTGCGGATGAGTTCTGAAGGCATACTATGTGTCATACACCCAACATTGTGACTCTCACGACAGCCTGTGAACCTATGAACCTCACTGTGAGGAAATTGAAATACAGAGTAGTTGGGTAAATCATCCAGGGCCACACTGCTAGTAACACATAGAGTCAGGATTTGAACTAGGGTCTGTGTGATTCTAAAGCCAATGTCCCTAATGCTACTGCACAGACGAACCAATAGTGGAACTAAAAACCACCCCAAATTTCCAGATCTTCGGAGCCAGCATCTTTGTGCAGAATCCTCCCCGGCCTCCTATTATCACTTGGTCCAAACACCTTGCCTTCCTTGGTGGCCCTGCAATTGGACTTGAGCTCAGCCCTCAGAGGCTCCTCAGGCTGTGCATTCCTTCCTCTGGTTTTCTGGGCTCTCAGATCAAGGGAACGAAATCCCTCAGCTCCCCCCTTTCCCCCAGTCCCTGTCCTCCCTGTATTACTTTACTCTGGTTGCTGTAACAAAGCACCACCAACTAGCTGGCGTAAGACAGCGGAAATGTATTCCCAGGGTGGTGGAGGCCAGAAGTCAGAAATCCAGGTGTGGGCAGGGCCGTCTGAGACGCGGGGTAGAACCCCTGTTAGCTTCTGGGGCTGACTGCCAGTGCTCGGTGCTCCTGGACTTGCAGCGGCTGTCATGTGGCCTCCTCCCTGGGTATCTGTGTCTAAAGGGCTCTCTTCTCGTAAGACACCAGTCATACAGGATTAGGGCCCACCTAATGACCGTATCTTAACTTGATTATACCTGCAAAAGCCCTATTCCCAAAGAAAGTCACATTCACGCGTGCCAGGGGTTAGGGCTTCAACAGATCTTTTTGGGGGACACAATTCAACCCATCACACCCCCTTAGACATTTCAGGCATGTGTATTTACTCTTCTCCAGGGAGAGGGGAGCAGACTGAAGCAGACATGTGTTGAAAACCCCATCCCTCCCCTATCCTAACAGCACTTCTTTGGGATTTTTTAAGTCATCAGAAGTCAAGTTCCTCAGTGAGATGTTCCAAGGAGCAGGCAACCCCCCAGGAATCCCCCATCCCCAACAAACCCCCCACCTCCAAAGACCAAACCCAACCATAGCCCTCACCCTCTGCACTCTCAGGTGCCCTATTCTCACTGGATTCGGATTTTCTGAGCTGCCTGGTGTAGTGTGACCAAGCAGGTCGTCGTTACAGGTGACTCTGGGCCAGCCTTGTGCGCAGCCTCACAATGAAAAGAAGGAAACATTTGTTATCTCCATCTCATCGCTAGGACAAATGAGGATGGGGAGCTGTTGAAGCAAACCCAAGGGCCCGAGACTGGCGAAGGGGCAGAACCAGGACCCAAGCCGAGGCCTGGGAGTCTCTTACCCACAGTGTTTTCTTCTGACAATGCTCCCTTTCCCCCGCTCACCTTCCAGATGGTTCCTGCAAGTCTATCCTTTCACCCTGGGGTCTTACATGCAGGAGGTGACTGACATCCTGACTCAGAGCACCTCCCCCTTTCAAGAGAAGACTGTATATTATGATCACTGATTCCCCAATGTAATCATTCCATTAAAAACAGCCAATAACAGGGGCACCTGGGTGGCTCAGTCAGTTAAGCGTCTGACTCTTGGTTTTGGCTTAGATCATGATCTCAGGGCCATGATCTCAGGGTCATGAAATCTAGCCCCCTCCCCCCAGTCCACGTCTACCCCACTCGGTGGGGAGTCTGCTTGAAAAATTCTCTCCCTTTGCCCCTCCTCCCACTCACGCTGGAGCTCTCACTCTATAATAAATACATAAATCTTAAAAAAAATCCTATTAAAAAAACAGCCAACAACATCTTGTCGAGCCCCATTCATATGACAGATGACACTGGCCTATGTGTTTTACATTAAAAAAATTCAGCTTTATTGAGGTGTAATTGACATATAAAGTTGTAAGACATTTAAAAGTGTACATCATGGTGATTTGTTGTACTTATACATTGTGAAAGTGTTCTACCCTCTGGTTATAATAACCGCATCCATCAGCTCACATATTTCGTTATCAACTATTGTCACCATGTTTTACATTAGATCCCCAGATCTGTTCATCTTTTCTTTTCTTTTTCTTTTTTTTTATTAGTTTCAATATTAAGGTTTATTTTTTTTTCCAGAGTGAGATTAAGTAACAATTTAAATAATTATCTGTATGTATAAATGAACATCCATTCAGATAAAACATTACTGCTTAAAAGAGGCTACCTAAGAAATATTTTGTATGTAATAAATATATTTTTTGAGAGCAGAAAAGGTATTTTTAACCAATAAATAAATTACATTCAAGAAAACAAGATGTCTATATCTGAAGTATGATATTCCTTAAATGTTTTTCTTCATATAGCACCCAAACTTCCCAAATGTCTAGAAAGTATCTCCCAAAATATAACTCATACCTTAAGTCATAAAAATAAAGACCAAGAAAAAATCAATTTAAGACAAAATGTACAGTTTATATTCTTAATTCCCCATTCAATAAAATATCAATTGCCAATTTATTAAAAGTAAATGAACTGTATATATGCAATCTGTTAATGCTGAAAATCTGAAATATAATATTTTTAAAAGTCACTCTTTCTCAAAGTACTTAAAATATTGCATCTCTGGTGGCAAACCTGAAAACTATCAAGCATTTTATTTCCCTAGTTTTCATTCTTCCACTCCCATCTCTATTCCTTTATCCTTTAACAGCCATCCATTGTTTTTTGTTTATTTTTTTGTTTTTGGTAAATATACTTACATCCCAAACACAAAACACTGACAATACTCCTTGGTAAACAAGGAAATCCCAGAACAGTCCAAGCCTACAGCTTTGCTCCCAAAGTGTGGCACAGGCTAAATGACAGGGGAAAAAAAACAATCAATGGCCCTTATTGATGCAGTCAGAATGCTCCTGAGAGTCCACAACTGTTTGAGAATTTGCTGATGTAATCTTGAAGACAGTATCAACATATTTTGCAGACAAATATCAGAGAATAAGTCTTTGATTGATAATTTTTCTATTTATTTCTGCCAAGGCGACTGAGAACACGAAAGCCTTTTCATCAGAGAGGTTAGCATAGATGTCAATTTCCTTTTCCTGTTTCTCTCTTTCTTCCTCATGTTTTTTGGCAGATGCAGTTTTAGGTCTTCCTCTTCCTCGTCTGATAGGATCTGAATGGCTGTTACTTCGAGACCTCTTTCTGTTTTCTAAATCCTTATTTACTGTAGAATTTATCTTCTCTCGCCTAACTCTCTCTGTTCGCCTTCTCTTGGCCTCATGCTTGTTTTCTGTAGAAGGTGGTGATTTCTCTGGGTGTTTTGCATTTAAAAGTTTTCTGCTAATAAATATATAACCACAAGGACACGATTTACATGCAACAGGAACCTGTTGGTCGCACTCGGGGCACGATTTGGTGGCCATCTTCACTTTCTTGGCTCGAGTTGCAGACATGCTCATCTACAGCAGCAGCGGCGATGGCGGCGACGGTGGCAGGGGCGGCTCCTCCCCTCGTACCTCAGCGGCCCCTCTTTTCTTTTTTTTTGATGTAAACTCTATGCCCATCATGGGGCTGGAACTCATGACCACAAGACCAAGAGTTGCATGCTCTACCCACTGAGCCAGCCAGGCGCCCCAAGACCTATTCATGTTATAGCTGAAAGTGTAAACCCTTTTAACCAACCTCTTAAGTGTTTTGTTTTTTTTCTTAAGATGGTTTACCTTTTGGGCGCCTGGGTGGTTCAGTCAGTTAAGCATCTGCCTTCAACTCCAGTCATGATCCCAGGGTCCTGGGATCGAGCCCTGCATTGGGCTCCTTGCTTGGTGGGGAGCCTGCCTCTCTCTCTCCTGCTACCCCTGCTTGTGCTCTCTCTCTCTCTGTCATATAAGTAAATAAAATCCTAAAGTAAACTTTTTTTATTAAAGATTTTATTTACTTATCTGAGAGAGAGTGAGGGAGAAAGAGAGAGCACGAGAAGGGGGAGGGTCAGAGGGAGAAGCAGACTCCCCGCTGAGTGGGGAGCCCGATCAGGGCTCAATCCTGGGACCCTGGGATCATGACCTGAGCTGAAGGGAGATGTTTAACGAACCAACTGAGCCACCAGGCACCCCCTAAGTGCTTTATATTTAATCCACACAGTAACCTTACCAAGTGGGCACTATTATTCCCATTTTTCAGATGGAAACACCGAGGCTCAGAGAGGTAAAGTAACTTGCCTAAAGTCATGCCACTAACAGATCATAGGTCCGGGTTTCTAATCCAGCTCTTCTGACTCCGGAGTCTCTATCGAGAGGGGCTAGGCAAAGTCCCCTGCCTGGGGTAGCCCTGGGATGACCAAAGGTGCCACATCAAGGAGTGGCACCTGTCCAGCCCACCAGCTCCAGGCCAGCTGCATGGGTGCCCACTCAGTGAGGTCAGCACATCACAGGCTCTCACTGTTCCTGGCATGCAAAGGCCTCCGGTATTGCCTTCCATAACAGTCACCTGATCCCTGAGCTGGTGGGCAAACAGCCTGAGATGTTTATTCCCTGATGACCAACTGGTCTGACAGACAGACAGCCCCGGTGATAAGAGAAGACAGAGGAGATGATTGGGGGGAGGGGCTGGATGAAGGAATCCTCTGACTCTGAGAAGTGCTGTTTTGCTTGGCTGGGGCCGGGGGTCACACTACCGGCCTCTGAATGACAGTGACATTCCCCAGGGATTAAGCATGCTGTGTAGACGCTGGGTCTCCATGGGGGTTGCTGAGCCCCATGGAACTTAAATCATGCAATTAGCCACCAGCAAACATTTCTCCCACATTCATTTCATACCGGCATCATTTCCCATCCCTCCTCCAAAAAAATTCAGCTGCAACTTGTTTTATAACAGCCCTTATTGTACCCAGCTGCGTTGCTTTCTCTTGGAAATAGCAAAGGAGATCGAGCCATTTTCTGGATCCTTCAAAGCATAGCTCAAAATTCTTCTCCAGGAAGCCATGCCCAGGTAACCCTGCCCTACCCTGCTCTGAGCCCCCTGGGATTCTGAACTCAATCCACAGTGTTGCTTTGTGGCCAGTTACTGAACAAGTGGTGAAGGCAGATGAGCTTGGGGCAGCGATGCTTTTAGGGGAGACGAAGATGCTGATGTCACTCCTGGTTTGGGACAACTGCATTTCTGTTTAGGGATGATAGATACACCTCGTGGTCCAGAACTTGGATTTTCTGACTCCCAGTCACCTGCTACATGGATTATAACACAACACCTGTGCAGCTCATTAGAAGACAAGGGACCGAGATGGTAAATCACCACCATCAAGATGGAGGCTAAGCCTTTCCTCGCAGCCAATGAGGGACATGCTCTGTGAGTTGTTAGGCAGAAAAGAACCTCCTGGGTCATGTCCTCACTTTTCCTCAGCTAAAGTTCCCTGACTGTCTCCTTCAAATTCAAATGTGAATCCAGTTCCATGAGTAACCATATTATTTTTAAACAGCATCCTTCAGCCACTGCCTCTCCTGGGTTTTCAGAGAGGTAATCCTTCGTGAAACCAGCACAGGATTTTATTTTATGATTGTTGGAAAACATGTATAGGGATTCCAAGGAATTCCTGTAAATTCAAGTAAAAGATTATGCTGTGGCTCTGAGAGAAGCGCCGGCATAGAGATAGAGCTCAGGGGGGTGGGGGTGGGGGTGGGGGTGGGGTGGGGATGGAAAAGAGGAGTTGGGTCCTGTGGAGAGAGAGACCGAAGAGAGAGCTATTAGAGACAGATATTGGAGATATCCAGCCAGGATTTAGTAGAGGAGCATCTGGTCTCAAAAGCCCATTACACCAAGAAGCACCCATGCCACCACGTGGAGTAGTTAAAAGCTCCATCCCAGGAGGAATGAAGACCAGGATTAGATCTGCAGCCCTCCACTTAACAGCTGGCCAGGTGGCTGACCTTCTTTGAGCCTTAGTTTTCTTATCTGTAAAATGGGCGTAAAAACAACCACCTGGTAAGGAAGGTGGTTGTAAGGATTAAGTGAGAAATAGTGTGTGCTTAAGACAGCCTGGCATAGAATAATACTCAAAAAAAAAAAAAAAAGACAACAAAAAACCAAACGCAATAACTGTGATCATTAGCCCCCTGGGGCGCCTGGGTGTCTCAGTTGTTAGGTGTCTGCCTTCAGGCTCAGGTCGTGATCCCAGGGTCCTGGGATGGAGCCCCGCATCGGGCTCCCTGCTCCGCGGGAAGCCTGCTTCTCCTTCTCACACTCCCCTTGCTTGTGTTCCCTCTCTCGTGGTCTCTCTGTCAAATAAATAAATAAAATCTTTAAAAAAATAAAAAATAAAAAATAAAAATCCTATTAATGTACTAAGTGTTGTTAAGAATTACTAGTTGAAGAAATAAATAATTAGATTTTGTTTAGTTAATAAAAAATAGCACGTGTTCAGGGTAAAAAAAATTTCAAGCCATACATATGCTACAATAAAATTTTATTTCAAATATTCAAACAATATAAAAAATCACAAAAGGATAAAGTTCCTGCCCTGTCCCAATTTCCAGAGGTTATTACTGTTAATAATAAATTTCTTATATAGTTTTCTATAAATATTTTATGATCTTTGATTTTATATACATCAAATCATACTGTTGTGGAACTTAAATTTTCTCCTTAGTAACACATCTTGGAAATTTCTCCCGAGCAGTCCACATAGATTTGCCCCTGGTTTTTTAAGGTCTACATTGTATTCCCTTGTATGTAGGGACCACCCTTGATGTAGCCTGTCCCCCACTGCTTGGCACTATGGTTGTTTCCAGTTTTTGCTATTTTGAACAATGCCACAATAAACTCCTCTGTACCTGGGGCTTTGGTTGTTGCTACACATAAACCCATAGGATCCTGAGCCGGAATCAAGAGTCAGATACTTAACTGACTGAGCCACCCAGGTGCCCCTATGCAATTTTAATGGATGGTACCAACTCACCTCCAAAGGGGTTGTAGCAACTGACATTTTGACCCATAGTGTATGAGAATGTCTGTGTTCTGCAGATTCACCAGCTCTGAGTGAAAATGATCACACTTTACAATCTAGTAAGTAAACTGTTATTAAAAAATAACAGTAATAATAGACATCTATGGAGTAGCAGTACATATTAAGTGATCTTATCTGCAAAGATGAATGTTTACAATCACCACGGAGAAGTGGGCTAGTTCCCCTTTGAACAGAGGACAGGGAGGTTGCAGGGACTTGGACCAGGGTCTGAAGATTTGCTCCACTGTTTATTACCCCAGTGACCTTGGCCACAGGTTCATCAAGATTCTCTGTCTACAAAAGGGTGATATTAAATGAGATAAAGCATGAAAAACCTCCTAGAACTAGTGTCTGGAGCCCAGTAAACATTGATTACTATTAGGAAGCAAGCCAGAGTGCTAGAGTCCCTGGCAGGTTTGAGAAGGATCCGACTCATAACAGAGACCTGGGTTCTATTTCCCTCACCTGACTACTACCTTGCCACCCTGCTTAATTTCTTTGAATTTTCTTGCCTGTAAGATGTCAATTTGGATCCTTCCCATTCATTTGCTGCTCTGGAGAAATGTGAGTGGGGAGTTGAGCCACCACGCAGGTGGCAATTTACACGGACTGGCAGAGACAGGCAGCATCACGGCAAAAGAAGGCGGGTGGAATCTCCGCTCCACATCTGTCACTGAGGCAGCAGAGAGAAGTCTGGGGCCAGATCCACCTACCTGCAGTCCTGCTTCTGCCCCTTAGAAGCCAGATGAGCTGGGGCAAGTTCTTGCAGCCATCAGAGCCTCAGTTTTCTCCATTCTAAAACATGGATAACAGTAACTACCTCACGCGTTATGGTGGGTATGAAGTACGAGTCTATGAAAGCACTTAGCAGCTGACCCCTGTTAAATGTTCAATATATTCATAGAGAGCAAAAAGTCTCACTGTCTGATCCTAGCTTCCTGGCAGATCAGGAGGGACAGGATGCTTCCGCAGAGTGGAACAAAGAGAAATGTTAGCAGCCTTCATCTCCCAGTCACGCTCTCCATTTGTCAAGGTGACTCACACAGTCCTTTTTTCACTTTGGTAACTGTGAACGCGCCCTGGCGTGGTGGTGGGGGTGGTGAGGGCACAGGGCAGACAAAAGCAAGACTGGTAGGGTTTCTTAAATGGCTGTAACTCCAGCTGGGGATCTCTTTCATTCTTCCAGGAAAGAAGTGAGAAAACGTAGATTAAAAAATATTTTTCATCAGAACTGCTTAATACACTTAAATGTTTGATTTGCAAAGTGGAAATGCTCATTCGCTGCTATCCTGGACAACATTGTGTGGGGATTGGAGGTAGAACATGAACAAGCTTTGGGTTTTGCTACAGTGTTTCCCTCTTGGTTTGCATCTGCTTCGATTCAAATTTCCGATACGATATAACATATAAATTGCAAATATTAGGCTCTAAATGGGATTTCTGAAAAACACCTTGTGAATTATTAATTAAAATTTTTTTATTTTGAAAATTTCAAATTTACAGAAAGGATGCAAAGAAAAGCCCAATGAATACTTAGATGTATCCACTGTTATTATTTTGTCACATAGGCTAATACATTATTTTTGAGATGTAGAGAGCTGCATTCATATAATATGGTCTCTCTCTCTCTTTTTGCCAATAAAAGAGTTATAGGCATGGATATAGTTATATCAATAGTATGACTCCTAGACACTCAGCTTCCTTAAGTTTGAGATCTGTTTTTCTATATGGCTGTAAGGTTGGAATGTAAGGGATCATGTTTGTAATAACCGCTGGATTGATACTTCCTGCACCAAATATGCAAGATACATGACCCCTAAGCCCGACTGTGCAAGCCAGGTCTCATCACTCCCAATTTACATATTTGGTAACTGACACTCAGATGTTGAATCACTCCTAGTGATTTGTCTTTTTGACTACACATCCCTTTTGGGGGATTCTCAGAAGGACATTTTAATGACAGCATATGGAAAGTTTTAACTTGAGTTTCTGGTAGAATTGCAATGTTAACTTCAGGTAATTCCTTCCACTAAGGTGGGGTTGGGGAGGGGGGCAGTGGAAGGTGGAGTTTTATGGAAACCATAGTCAGGACTTTAGTGATAGAAACCAGAAACAATAGGCGCGCCTGGGTGGCTCTGTTGGTTAACTGAGGTCGTGATCCCAGGGTCCTGGGAGGGAGCCTGGCATCAGCTCCCTGCTCAATGGGGAGTCTGCCTCTCCCTCTCCATCTGCCTCTCCCCCTCCCCTCATGCTTGCTTTCTCTCAAATAAATAAATAATATCTTAAAAAAAGAAAAAAAGAAAGAAACCAGAGATAATGACCTAATCCCTCAGCCTCAGAAGACTCTTTTTGGGATGGCCTCTTACTAGCCATGCACTGTGGGACAAATCGCCCTGACGCCTCCTCATTTGTGAAATGGAGACAGGAATCAATACCTCGTTACCTGAGTTTTTGGTGAGACTCAACTTTTATGAATTTTGACGATATTTATTAATACAAGGAATTGGCATATCATTTTATTTGTAGGAGAAGGAGGGAGAGAGAAAGGAAGGAAGGATAGGACATTTTTATCTGTAGGAGAGAGAGGGAAGGAGGAGTAAAGATCTAGGTAGGATGGCAGAAATCAAGGGAAGCTTAGTTTCCTGAGCCTGGAGGGGGAGTTGACAGAAACTCACAGTCTGGGGAGAGAAGAAAGCATCTTTCAGGGAGTTCCGTTAGTTGCCATGTTCCAGAGAACCCATCCCCAGAATGTTCCTTCATGTGGCTGAGGGAGGAGGAGGCGTGGGCTTTTGAGACCCCGGCAAACTTCTTTCCAGACCACGGGGCACCCTGGCCTGCGCTCTGGCTTCCAAGGTACCCAAAGGACGCTTTTTCCTTGTTTCCCCGGGGCGGCCAATGTCAGGATTTAGAAAGCTAGTGCGCCCAACGCACGGTAAGGATCTTCTGGATAACCACTCTCCGTGAGCTTTGCCCAGCTCCTAGATGTTTCTGCGCCACCAGGTGCCTCCCCAGACCTCGGGCCAGAACATTAGGCTGCACCTTGAAGGGTAGCTCCTCAACGCAAGATGCCTGCGTCCACGCGGCGGGCCGGGGTGTGCAGGTGAACTGGCGCGCACCGGCGCTCCGACAGCGAACCGAACTGCAGAAGCGGTGACGGCGGCGGCGCGAGGTAGGCGAACTCTCTCCTTTTCATCCTTTATGTGTCCACTAAGATCTCGCCAATAAATAACAAGAATAAAACGTCTGCTTGGTTTTGTCTTTGCGCTCCCGGGATCGTAGCGGGTCTTTTAGAGAAGAGAGAAAAATGAAGAGAAACCACGGCGGCCCCACCGGCTACTTCTGGAGACCCCTGAAATCAGCAGCTGGAACTGCCAATTTGGAGAGCCCTCCGGCCTGGTCATCTAAGACCCGGGGTAACAGGTCCCCCCGAGCTGGGGGAGGGTCCGGGCTTTTCCCCCCCGCCGGGTCGGGCCCTTCAGCCAAGAGTGGCGCTGGCCAGGCTCCAGACGCGGGAAGGTGCCAAGTCCCGCTCACTTCGCATCGGGGATGCGCGCGGACGGCCCGGGCGCGCTCTGTCCGCCCCTCTCGGCAGTAGGGCGCGGTGTGGCGCGCGCGGTCCCCGGGGACAAGCCCGAGGCCGCCAGGCTCGGCGGAGAGGCGAGAGCCCCGCGGGCGGCCGCCGGCCGGTGTGCGTCTCGCCGCCCCACGCAGTTGTGCTGCGCTGCGGGGAGCCGGGCCGGGGACCCTGAGCGCGCACGGCGCCGGATGCCGTGCGCCAAGCTGCCTCTTCGCTCGCGGCGCTCGGGGTCGGCGGGCAGAGCTCCTCGGACCACCCCGGCGCCGAGCAGCCCCCGCGGGCCCCCGCGGCTCCCGCCGGACGGGAGACGCCCCCCGGCCCCCGCCCCCGCGTGGCCCGGCTGCGCCGGCGGGAGCGGCTGGAGGAGGAGGAGGAGGCGGCGCCGCCGGGACTGCCTCCTCCCCGCCCCTCGCGTCTCCTCCCCGCGCCACCGGGAAGGACGAGGGGACTGGGCACGGGGACCCCGGCCAGTGAGCGCCCGTGCCCCGGGGCCGCCCTTTGCGCGCGCTCTCTCGCCTCGAGCCTGGGGCCGGTGTCGGCTCACATGGTGTTGGCCGCAGCCATGAGCCAGGACGCGGATCCCAGCGGCCCCGAGCAACCGGACAGAGATGCCCGCAGCGTGCCGGCTGCTCCGGCGCCCCCCGCGCCCCCCGCGCCCCCCGCGCCCCCAGGCCCGAGAGGGATGCAGCCGCCGCCGCCGCCGCCCCCAGCCGGCCTACCGCAGATCATCCAAAAGTAAGAGGACGGAAAGCGGAGAGGGGACCCCGGGTGGGCTTGGGGGACACGCCCCGGCGCCCCGCTCCGTGCCTTCATCTCTCGCGTCGCTGCTGAGCTCCGCGCGGCCGCCTTGCGTTTGAAGTTTTCTTGTCCTCTCTCGGCAGAGTCGGTGTCATTCTGGCTGTTCGTGAGGTTGGGGACAGGGAAGCCAGGTTATTTGGGGAAAATAATTTTGTTTTTCTTATCCCCTTTCTCTTCAGGGACGTTACTGGATATTTTGAGCTACAGTAGCTCAAACTGGGGGAAAAAGGCCCAGAGAGTATGGTTCATCTTTCCGGTCCCGGAGGCCGCAGGAATGTATGGAGAGCCGGGTGTGAGTGGGTGCGCGCCCGTGAGGGTGTGTAAGGAAAAGACCACCACGGGCAGCCGCCCTTCATGGTGGCCCTGGAGTAGCCAGCCCGTGGCAATGGGTGGAAAGGATGGTGGGGGTTTGTAAACAGCACATTTTGCTTTGCTGCGAAAGAAGTGTCTGTGCTTTTCAAGGAGGCCCTTGCGGGGAAGAGTTCTCAGCCGCGCCACCGTCGTGCGTGAATGTTACCATCTTGATTCTGGTGCTGTGCGAATCTCCCGAGCTGGCCTTCCCAACGCCTGAGTACGTCGGGATGGTCAACAGGCTCTGAGAAGGGCTTTCAGCCCATTTTGAGGGGCGTAACAGTAAAACAGGGATGTTTTGTTGGTTCTTTGGAGATTTTGTTTGATAGTTTAAGGCCTAGAATGTTGGTTTGTTTGAAGGATCTTTATTCTCCTGAAGGCTTCCCTCAGCTTGTACTGAAGTCAAAACCGGTTTAAGAAAGTGTAGGAAAGTCTGAATGATGAATGCTTGGGTGAAACTGATGGTGCTGGAGAAAAGCACTAAGTACAGAAAATCAACCGTGTGGGGTGGGGGGGCAGCGCTGCTGTATGGATGCTTTCTTTGAGTTACATAAATGTTTGAAAATGCAGTAAGAGGAATAACCAGTGATGGGTTGTAAGTGGAAGTAAATGGCACTTAAATACTGTTTTAAAGACTGACTTTAGAAAGAATAGTGAAAATTCAAGTTTGACATAAAAAAACGCCGGCATATTTCTGAACAAAATGGTTCCCCTTTTTTGACTAGTGGACTGCTAAAGTTTCCATTTGTGACAACTTTCTGCTTTAATTCGATTTTATCTGACTTTCAACTACTAACAAGTTGCTAACTACTTGAACATGGAAATAATTTAGATTATTTTGTTCCTGTTGTTTTGCAAATTATTTAAGCTAAGATTTAACTAAATATGGACAGTTTAAGTACATCATTACTTAAAATGTATCTTTAGTTCTTGATATAAATATAAACTAACAGAGAAAAATATATTTAAAACCTAAAGTTTCTTTACTTAAAAAAACCCCAACTAATTGACCAATTACTAATTGGAAAACATCTAACGTGCTACTGGGCCAGTGTTTTGTGGCTTGAGATTAGGCTACCCATTAAATTTATTGAGTTTGCTTTGGTACTGTAATCACCATGCATTTTCCTGTCATTTCCTATTAGGAAAAAGCTAGGAATTTTATGTTCACAGAAATATCTTTGTAGATAGGGGTCTGATTTACCCTGTTAGCCCCATTTTGAAAATTCTATCTCTGGGATATCTTACTTTAGTAGATAAGAGCTTTTCAAAGATGTCCCCTTCTGTCAGTGGCCCAGAATGGAGACTTCAAGAAGCGCCTGATGGCTCTGCCTCGTTTTGCATTGGTGAGAGATCAGTGTTCAGAGGCCAGGTTGAAGGCCAGTGAATGTGCCCATGGAATTGGATGTTTGTGCACTTATGTTTCTTTCTTTTTTTTTTTTAAGATTTTATTTATTCATTTGAGACACAGAGATACAGAGAGAGAGAGAGAGCATGAGCAGGGAGAGAGGCAGAGGGAGAGGGAGAAGCAGGCTCCCCGCTGAGCCAGGAGCCCAATGCGGGGCTCGATCCTAGGACCCTGGGATCATGACCTGAGCCGAAGGCAGACGCTCAACCATCTGAGCCACCCAGGCGCCCCCATGTGCACTTATGTTTCAAAAACGTTCTTTATGAGGATGATTTGGGGTTTGGTCCCCTCAGAACCCACTGAAATTACGCTGGAACCAGGCATAACATGGCAAATGTTTTGCAGGTCCATCTTCAATGCGCTGAAACTTGAGCAGGTTATTTTGAAACTACATTTGCATAATTTAATCTGAGCAACCATTTTTAATGTAGTTATAAGGTGCTGTTTGCATCAGCCATCTTTGAGAAAACCTAGTGGGGAGATTGCCCTCAGCTGCAGAATCAATTGCCCACATTTTGATTGAGAATTTTGTGAGCTAGAGCTTTGGATAAAATTCTTCTCGGATTCTTTGGATAAAGTTAATATGTGGATCACATATTAAATACATTTTATTGGGGAACCTTTGTTTATTCTAGCTATTTTAATGAGGTCATTATGTAATTCGTAAGAGAAGTTTTGAACTCTTTCAAAATGATGAAGATATCAATCTTTTTCATGTGCATAGTGTAAAAGGATTACGAGAATTGTTTTCACTTCTTAATGTCCTTGTTAATGGTTTTAATTTATATCGGCTTGCATTTTGGATAAAGTCAAGGACTATGAGAATAGTCATGATCATAATAAAAGCCTGTTCCTGTTAATGTGTGTCATATTTGGTCTTGGGAGAACTGCTGTATACTACATTTAAGTAGCTAAACACATGAAGTATGAGGATGAATAATGACACTGATTTTGATATTTGTTTTATAGATGCCAGTCTCTGTACTCAGGAAAAATGCATCAAAAGTTAATTTCGGTAGGGTACTTTTGTTCTACTCAGGTATACTTAATTTTCTTATTACTGTGTTCTTAGTTTCAGTAAAGAATTGCCCATGACCTTTCTGCTCATATCAACCCCTGACTCCTGGCCAATATTAGCATCACCTATAAAGATTATCAGCCATGTTTAGACATAGAACTAGTATTTTGTAAGGTCTTTGTTTTAAACTTGTCTTCTCTGAGTTGGCCAATGTGAAGGTATTATTGGGTCGGATGTAAAGCATTGTGTAAACCATGTGGGCAGTACAAAATATAAAATAATATAAATAAATATAAATAACTTAAGAGGAGATTTAGAATGAGCTTAGGAAATCAGAATAATTTGATGACTTAAAATATATATATTAGCAGAAGTAAAACAACATTGACTGATGTGTTTTGGTGAATGTTTTATAAGGACTTACCTCCTTAAACATTCACAATATTTTATTTCCAAAAGTATTTTGTTTTAATTTTGTGCTTTCAAATCAAACCTAATTCTTGATTCATGAGAAGTTATTTATTAACCTTGATGAACAGCAGAAATGAAAATTTAGGTTGTAAATTTTAAAACTTTCTTCCAAATGGAAATAGAGTCAGTCAATTCTGTGTGAAATATTGAAGTCAGTCGTCAGATGCAACTATAAAGTGTCACTACTCATGGTGAAAATTAACCAAACAAGCACACACACCTTTTGTGAAGCGAACACATAGGTTGTTTTCCTAAATTATTTGACTTGTGGCAAAGTATTACTATCTATTGCATGATATCAGATTGTGCATTTGAGTATAGGTGAGTTATTTTATTTCCTTTCCGGATTATTTTGATAAGCAATGAATAAAAATCAACTATAAAAATAGAAAACGTTTTGGTTTAGAATTGATATCAAGTGTCACCTGCACGTGTTCATGACTTAGGAGGATATAAATCCAACTTTGATTTCTTAAGGTTATAGTTTTCTGCATTGCGTAGGACTCGGGCTGACTGTTTTCAGAGCAAAGGCTCCCCTGATTCAGTATAGAAAATGTTACAAGTAGTTATTCTGCTTGCAGATAATTTTACAGACATTCTGCATTTGGAAGGAGCTCCATGTAACTCTCAGGGAACAACGTGGAGGCAAGCTGTGTAGGATGTCCAGGCACTTTGATGGGCATGCTGACAATTACATCCAGAATCGGGGAGGAAATAAGAATATTCCAAAAACGGACATTACCTCACACTCATGCTTGGTCCTTTTCTGGAAAGAGGATGGAATTTCTAACATCTGTGCCAGTTTCTAACATCAGTTTGAGTCCATTTTTAGGGAAAACAAGGATACACTTGTAGAAGGAATTTTGAAAATTTTGAACACAATCTTAAGCTGCATGTAGGACAAGTATTCAGCAGGAGAAAACATCTGAGAGGATTAAGTGTTTACCCAAAACAGGAAAGGAGAGAGAGTGGGTTCTTTCCTTAGCATTCTGAAAAGTTTCTTTGCTTCTCTAGAAAGGTATTTTTTTTTCTTAAAAAATTTTGCCTTAAAGTTTTTGTGATAAGTATTTTTAGATAGCAAGTATAGCCATCCAGTTATGAGTTTTTTTTTCAAATTGCCAAAGAGATCAGTATTATGAAATGTAGTACATTATTCCCATTAGTCATGGTAAATGGCTATACACATGGTGAACACAGAGCTCTTCTAATGCCAGTGCTGGGAGGGGGGGAAGGAAAAAAATTATCACCCATTTTATTCTTCTATCTACTTATTCTTTTGTTACCTCCTTAGCAGTTTGTCAGATTAATAATTTTAAAAGCCCAGATCTGTCTGTTGGAATGAATTCTGATCTCTTAAGATCTCTTTGCCTGTCCTTATGGTCACCAGGGGGAAAAACCCCACCAGGCTTGACTCGCAGTGAAATGAGCCCACATTTTCCAGTTTCTCTCTCTTTCTCTGATTTATTTTTCTTGTGGCTGCAGGTTTCTTGATTCCAGTTAAACTAATATTTCTTCCCTGCCCATAACAGCTAATCCTTAGGTAAACAAACCAGTATAGTTCAATTCACAGCACTGATAAACAAGAATCTAAAAAACGTTAGGAACTGGGGTCTGAGGGATAGAATTAAAATGGGCTGAACTGAACACGGAAGGCAAGAATGGAAGAAGCTTGAGAAAGTGGACTTAAAACTCCAGAGAGATACTGGGAGGCAGGGCACCCCTCTCCCTTCCTCCACCCTGGTCCCCCTGCCGGACAGAAGCTTGAAGGGGTCTCCTGTGTCACAAAATCCCACTTAATCTGATTTTTATTTCCTGCCACAGTAATTATCTTGTTTAGGATGGTCTAACTGATATGATCTTGTATATTTTAATAGGGAAGTTTGCTGTGGATCCACAGCTGGTGTGAGTGACTGGTAGCTGTATTTAGAATTAGTGCGTTGAAAAGTTTTGCAGAAAGTAAAGTGACCCGTATTCCAGAATCAGGGCAAAGACGGTAATTAGTGGTTTGTACAAGGGAGCAAATGACAATTCCCTTTCTGGTTAATGAAGCTGGCTGGATCTTGCCTGATATGTGTGATAGACTGGAAGCCTACTATTGCTTTTTCTCGCCAGTGGGAAGACTGGGAAATCCTAACTTTAATTAAAAAGGCCCATTTTTGAATCAGGAATGTGAATTTGGCTTCCAACACCACCTACGGGGTATTGGTGGTAGGCTGATATTTTGCCTGGCTCAATGGGTGGTCACTTTAAATTCCACCCAACTAAGGTTTCAGTCTTCAACACTTACAGGCAGCAAATTTGGGTACAAGTCAGCACTGTCCGCTGTTTGAGGAGGAGGTGGAAGGGAAGGCCACCCCCCCCCCCAGTATTTTGGACATAACACGTATTTCCATCTAATATGATAAAGTCTTTATAGTGGCAGAAGTTACAGCCAAGTTAATTGATCTTACTCTTTCCTACAGTTCCTGCTGGATTTTATAAATAAGTCCCCTGATGGTTTACAAGGCAACTTTTCCAACTCATTGACAGCACCTCTGTCGGGGAGATGGTACATATTCATGTGACTGTACTTTATGAGCAAAAGGAGCTGTTAAACAACCTGCATGAGGATGTGTTAATAACTTGCAGTTCAGTTTGGACAATAAATCTTTCCATGTGTTCAGAAACAAGAGGCTGGGGGTCATGCATGTGTTTAAGTGTGGTTGTCACCCCATGAAGATAGTCTTCATGCCACGTTTCCCTTCTTTAATGTGGGTATTTGCTTTAAGGGTGCACCAGGGCCCTTTGCTGCTGTCCTTTCTAGGCACCTGCTTTTTCCCCATCACGGTAATAACCCATCAGTTCTCAGGTGCCCCTTCCCACCCAAACCTGGAAACCTCCACTCATGGTGGGCTGGACATCTTAAAATACTTCTCCAATTTTGCAGCTTGTCTGTAGGTTGTCTCCCAAATATGTTTTTGGCTCTTATTAGATCTGCCTTTAAACCTGACCTCCAACATTACGAAGCTAAAGGAGTAGACAAGGTAATCTATACAGTATTTTAAAGAGGTTTTAATTCCGCTGAGTTACTTCCTTTAGTTTACTTTGAATTTGTTAGTGAATAAAATGATCTAGGATTTGCCTGGTGTAAAATGCACATCCTTGCTCTAAATTAATTATTGGGTCTCTGATGAAGAGGGTCAGAGCGGAAAAGAAAACCCTGGACTGGGAGCGAGTGCCCTGGACAAGCCCATTAACCTTCTTAATTCAGCCTCTCCAGGGATTGGAAATGATCAATGACAGTCTCTTCCAAGAATAAAATTATGTGACTCTCCAGGAATATTGCTGAATTATCATCAATGTGGAATGCTTCCCCTCTCCTATACCTCTGATACAGAATATATCCCGTATCAGTTACATTTAGCCATGGGTATAGTACATGCTTGTGAGACTGCTCACACATGAAAACAGCAATGATTATGAAAAGGAATTAAATGCTTCCTCTAACATTTGCAAAGCGTATTTGGATCAGTGTTACAATTTTAAGTCAGAGGGGCGCCTGGGTGGCTCAGTCGTCCAGCGTCTGCCTTCGGCTCAGGTCATGATCCCAGGGTCCTGGGATCGAGCCCCGCATCAGGCTCCCTGCTCCACGGGAAGCCTGCTTCTCCCTCTCCCACTCCCCCTGCTTGTGTTCCTGCTCTCGCTATCTCTCTCTCAGTCAAATAAATAAATAAATAAAATCTTTAAAAAAACTTTTTTTAAGTCAGAAAAGCAGAAATGTCAGTGAAAAGACCAACATTTTATGCTGTTTGCTGATCACTAGAAATTTTTAAAAAGAAAAACAATTATTTTGGAATGTTAATTACTTGGGAAGGTTGAAGTGACTACTCGAGTTTGCAAAAAGTGAATACTCGAGTTTGCAAGTAGAGTTTTCAATGCGGGAGGCAGATGCAGTTATTTTCATTTGTCTAAGTTGGACTGTATTCAGCACAGTTTGGTGGGACTGTGTTTGGCGATGGTATTGTTTTCAGAAGCACGAACCGTAAACAGGATGTGCGAGTGGCCTTTGGGGCCCCGGCTGCGCGGGCTTGGAGTCGGCAACCCTGTGGGCAGCCTGGGCGGCAGATACTCGCCCCGACCTTGCGGCCGAAAAAACACTTTGCGGAGAGATCATGGGTGTCCAAAAGCTGAGCCTCAGGTTTCTGTGTGGCCTCCTTGAAGAGACCAACGTTGTTTGCAGACCCTCCCACGGACTGGGTCTCCTCTGCACCCTGCGGACTCGCACTTGCAGCGTCATCCATAGACTGCCCTTATGGAGAGCCTTTATTTGGTGCCTGAAAAGATATTTTTTTAACCTTCTGCACAGAAAGGGAATGAGCTGTGTGGTTCAGTCTTGATTTGTAGACCTAGGGTAAATACATAATGAGGATGAACATAAGGATAGTTACTGCAGCATTGTCTAGAAGAGCAACAAATTAGAAACCATGTGAAAGTTTTCCAGTTGGGAAAATAAACTGTGTGCATGTAATTTCGTTATCTTGTATTTATTAATATGGAACATAAAATAATATGGAATATAGTATTGTTAACTAAACTAAAAATGACAAACAGCATGTACACGAGGAATCTCACAATTAAAAAAAATGTATGTGGATGTGTGTGTGGGAGCCCACAATTCCGGAAAAGCACCTAAAGAACAAATATAAAGATGCTAACAGTAGTTCTAATTCTAGGTGATTCAGTTATAGGGTTTTGGGTTTTTTTTTTATACTTTCTACTTTTTTTTTCAGTGAGTATGTATTAATTTTATAATCAGAGAAAATAAAACTTTCTGTTTTTAAAAAACAAAACTAGGAATAGACAATTCATATTGGCATTACACTATCTTTAAGACAGAACTGCCCTTTTGTGTCTTAGACTTTAGGCCTGGAAGGCATCTGAGGGCTGCTTTAGCCCAGCCTTCTGGTTTTTCTAGGGAAGGCAAGTGAGCATCAGAGAAGTCAAGTGATTTATTCAAGTTCACACAGCAAGGGTAGTGGTAGGTTGTAGGAATCCTCACCTCTCTGTCTATTGCATTTTCTGCTAGGCCTCCCTTTTGTGTGCCTGGAGTTGGGGAAGGAAGAAGTAGGGAACATTCATAAACTCTCCATTTATCAACTGGCTCAAGTCTGCTCAGATCCCCCCAAAGGGACTTGAATAACATCCTTAGGTATGTTATTGCCTCCCCATTACCCCCTGCCCGTAGGTTTTTCTGTAAGTGGCAGTAGACTGGCCTCTCCAGAGCATCTCATGCCCTGTTCCATCCGGCCAAACTAGCCGGGCATCACATTTTTTTTTTGTCCTTGAACTATTTGAAAGTAAGTTGCATAACTGTAGCTCTGTTATTTGAAGGAAATTAATCTTAAATAATTTTATCTAATGAGCACTAGATTTTTAACTTTTTCCATTTGTCAGAAAAATGTCTCCCAATAGCTCTTTTTAAAACCCCTGGCTCAGATTCACAAGTGCATTTGTTTATGATGTCTTTTTAAAATTAGCAACTGTACCCACCTTTTTCTGTTCTTCATGACGAAAGACTCCAGGCTAGTTGTCTTGTAGAACGAGCCATGATCTGGATATGTGTATTATTTCCTCATGACGAGATTTAGGTTAAGCATTTTGGCCAGGATCTGCAATGGGTGCTGTGTGTCCCTTAAGTTTGATCTGTTGGTTAATGAGGTCACCTCCAGACCTCCCCATTGTAACGGGACATTTTTCTCTTTGTGATTAGAGAATACTCAGAGTATGAGTAATGAGATACTGTGAAACGCTCTGAATATACTGTTTCCCAACAAACTTTCACCTCATGGATTTATCTTTTTTAAAAAATATATTTTATTTATCTTTTTAAGTAAGCTCTACGTCCAACGTGGGCTTGAACTCATGACCCCAAGATCAAGAATCGCGTGCTCTACAGACTGAGCCAGTCCAGTGCCCCTCATGGTTTTATTTTTTAATTTGACCATATTTTTAAGAAGTTCCTTCAATGAAATGTGGAACTGAAATGATAAATTAATATTACTTTAGAATGGATTAGTTCAGATATATAGTTTAAATCAGTTGGCCTTGCAAATACGAGTGCATTTTACCAGCCCCTGGATATTATTGGAGACTCTGGATTTTTCTAATCCTGACTTGCTAGGAACCTAACTGATGGGCCAGCCACTTCCCACTTAACCTCTGCGGCAGGCATTTTGTCACGGGCTGCAGTACTATTTAATGTCCATACAGAGGGAATACAAATCCCTTTTCGTGCCAATGGCATGAATGGGTGCTAATGTAATTTTTGCTAGCTCACACAACGTTTTAGGCATCCTCTTGAAGCTAAGTCAACTCTTTGCAGAAACCTTTTATCTTCCTTTTCAAAATCACTCTATGAAGCGGACTTTAAAAATGACTGATGACTTGCCCTGGAACCTAAACTGCGAGAGTCCTGGAGCTGGTCTGTGACTACTGGTTTGTTCATGCTTTTCAGATTTAAATTACATAGCTATTTTTGCCTCTTCCAGATTGGTACTCTTATTTTCATGCACAAAATATGTATGGGTGGGGAGAGTGGTGTGGAGTAGTGAAAAGAAACAAGAGCAAGCCTTCTCTATGTTCTAGAGTCAGCTTTGCCACCACTAACTAACACTGAGCTTCAGTGTTCTCATCTGTAAAAGGGAACAATAGAAAGTGAGTAACAACTAACATTCGTTGGGTGCTTCCTGGGTGCCACCTACTATTCTAAGCACCTTTTATATGCTAAATCCATTTAATCATTTAATTGGTCTATAATCCTGTGAGGAAAGTACTGTTATTTTCCTCATTTTACAAGTGAGGAAATCAAGTCAGAAACTTACCGGGACTCAACAAAACTACGAAAAATAATACTTACGAAACAACTGGTGGTATGAGGCTAGGTGAGAGAATGTTCTGTAAATTAAGATCATATCCTCCCTATGTAAATATCTGTGTCCTCAAAATAATTTCTAGAAAACCCATCATTGGGACACCTGGGTGGCTCAGTCGTTCAGCGTCTGCCTTCGGCTCAGGTCATGATCCCAGGGTCCTGGGATTGAGCCCCGCATCGGGCTCCCTGCTCGGCGGGAAGCCTGCTTCTCCCTCTCCCACTCCCCCTGCTTGTATTCCCTCTCTCGCTGGGTCTCTCTCTGTCAAATAAATAAATAAAATCTTAAAAAAAAAAAAAAGAAAACCCATCATTTACAAAGAAAATATTATAGAAAAAATTGCTGAAATAAATCTGAAGTAGGTCAAATTGAGTTTGAGTTAAACTAAACATTCCAGTCAGAAACATTCTTTCTTGTTTCTTTTTCCTTTTTTTCTTGTAGCTTTAAGTCTGCCTTTTGGTTTAAAGTGAAATCCATATCCCAATTTAAATTCCATTAGCAAATCAGGCTCTGGCATTTGATTTGCTGTCTTACTCTGCTTGTTATGCATGTTAGGCCAGACCTGAATTTGATGCTCACAGAGAGTATATAAACACTTATAATCCTCTCAGCATGTGCTAAAATCATAACAGAGACGATAGTTTGATTTACAAAGAGAGCGTCTGCCAAGTTCTACCACACCATTTTTAAACCAATTCAAAAAACCAGGATTCAGCAATGATTAAAGTATCCTAGGTTCCTATAAATAGCAAGAAGAATTCCTGACTTGAAACGTGGCAACATCAAGCTCCCTTAGTCTCCAGCAGACATATGGTGAATGATTTTAGCAGACTTGGTCACAGGTGTCCTTTTGCCTTAAGACACCATTGTGTGCAGAAACCAGACTTAATAGAGTCAGTGAGTTAGGAAAGGATTGTTTGCTTTTGACCTGTGAAAGGTTTTACAGTAAAGATCCTTTAAACAGTGAGTTTCTCAGTGTATTTCAGATAAAAATTTAATCAGTCTAAGAATTCAGAGGTCCAGTGGTAATTTTTAAAACACTTTTTTGTCTTTTTTTAATTTATAGAGGTATAATTGAAATACACAGAGCTGTACATGTTTAAAGCATCCCTCAAATAATCAAGATAATAAAGATTTTTATTACCCCTGAAAGTTTTTTCATACCTTTTATGATTTATCCTTCGCTCTTTCCCTTAATCCTCTTCCCTCCCAGGTAGCTACTGATCTGCTTTCCATCACTGTAACTTGAGTTTTTGCATTTTCTAGAATTTTATACAAATATAATCATAGTTGTTGTTGTTGTTTTTGACCTGGTTTCTTTCACTCAACATAATGATTTTTTAGGAAATACATGTATTTTTTAAATTGTGACAAAATACACATAGCATAACATCTACTATTTTAGCTATTTTATTTTTTTAATTTATTTTTATTTTTTAAAAGTAATCTCTATGGGGGTGCCTGGGTGGCTCAGTCGTTGAGCGTCTGCCTTCGGCTCGGGTCATGATCCCTGGTTCCTGGGATTGAGCCCTGCATTGGGCTCCCTGCTCTGCGGGAAGCCTGCTTCTCCCTCTCTCCCTCCCCCTGCTTGTGTTCCCTCTTCGCTGTGTCTCTCTCTGTCAAATAAATAAATAAAATCTTAAAAAAAAAAAAAAAAGTAATCTCTATGCCCAATGTGGGGCTTGAACTCATGACCCTGAGATCAAGAGTCATGTGCTCTACTGACTCAGACAGCCAGGCACCCCCATTTTAGCTATTTTAAAGTGTAATTCAGTAGTACTTAGTACATTCACAAGGTTGTGCAACCATTACCACTATCTAGTTCCAGGGCATTTGCATCACCCCAAAAGGAAAACCTGCCCCCATTAAGCAGGTATTCTCCATTCCTTCCTCCCCCCAGGCCCCTGGCAACAACTAATCTGTTTTCTATCTACATGGATTTGCCTATCCTGGACATTTCATATAAATGGAACCATACTATATGTGGACTTTTGTATCAGGTTTTCTTTCACTTAGCATGTTTTGTTGTTGTTGTTGTTTGTTAGTTTGTTTTTAAGATTTATTTATTTATTTGTGAGAGAGAGAGGGAGGCAGAGGGAGAGAGAAAATCCTGAAGCAGTCTCTCCGCTGAGCACGGAGCCCAACTTGGAGCTCGATCCCAGGACCCTGAGATCATGACCTGAGCCGAAATCAAGAGTTGACTGCTTAACCGACTGAGGCATCCCTAGCATGATGTTAAGGTTAATCCATGTTGTAGCCTGTATTAGTACTTCATTCCTTTTTATTGCTGGATAATATTCCATTG
This sequence comes from Mirounga leonina, assembly GCF_011800145.1. NCBI lineage: Eukaryota > Metazoa > Chordata > Mammalia > Carnivora > Phocidae > Mirounga > Mirounga leonina. Next base: position 34,912,910 of record NW_023270265.1, read on the forward strand.
TCTGGACAGACAATTGTTATCCATTCATTGGTTGGTGGATTTGGGTTTTTTCTACTTTTCAACTATTGTGAATAGTGCTGCTCTGAACATTTATGTACACGCTTTTGCTTGGACATCTGTTCCTAATTCTTTTGGGTATATATCTGGGAGTGGAATTGCTGAGTCACATGGTAATTCTGTGTTTAATTTATTGAGGAACCTCCAAACTGTTTCCCAAAGTAGCTGCACCATTTTATATTCCCATCAGTAATGAATGAGTGTTCTTATTTCTCCACAACCTTGCCAACACTTGTAATTTTCCTTTTTTTTTAAATTGTGGCCATCCTAGTGTGTATAAAGTGGCGTGTCATTGTGATTTTGATTTGTATTTCCATAATGACTAATGATGTTGAGCATCTTTTCATGTGCAAGAAGGCTATTTGTATATCTCCTTTAGAGAAATATATATTCAAGCCCTTTGTCCATTTTTAAATTTAGTTGTTTATCTTTTTTGTGAAATTGTAAGGGTCCTTTATAAATTCTGAATACTAGATCCTTAGCAGATATGTGATTTGCAAATATCTTCTCCCATTTTGTGGGGTTTCCTGCAGCATATGATTTTAAGGTTCATCCTTTTTTCTTTGCATATATCAAAAGTTTGGTCCTTTTTATTGTTGAGTGGTATTCCATTTTATGGATATATCATAAATGGTTTATCCATTCACATAAATGTTGATGTGTATTTAGGTTGTTTCCAGGTTTGGGCTATTACAAATAAAGCTGGTAAGAACATTCCTTTACAAGTATTTATATACTTGGGTAGTTTTCTTGGGCAAATATCTAGGCCAATGATCATTTAAACTTTTAGGAGCAGAGATGTTATACATAAGAGTAATTTTTGGGTGAAAACACCTTTGAATTTTTATTATTGGGTCTTTGAACAGAGCATGTTAAATATGACCCTTCGAGGCATTTAAAGAACACACGCTTTTCATCTTAGTTTTCTGGGTCAGTCACTCATCATAGTTTCTTTTTTTCTCCTATTGATGACTCTTCTCCCAATATTTTTCATTTGACAAATAATTATTACTGTGGAAATTGGGACACAGATGAATAAGATGACAAAACTGCAGAACTTCAAGCTGGAAAGGACCTAGAAATCGTCTAATTCAATGCTCTTGCTTTACAGAAAAGAAAGCCAGGTTTAGAAGGAAGGCCATATTTACCGAAGGCCATTCAGCCATTAGAGAAGTTAAGTGGGCAGAGGAATGCTGCCTGTGAGAGTAATTTTAAGGCTTCTAGTGATAAGGTGTCTACAGATGTAATAGTGCTGGGCTTGAGTGAATGGCACCATATTCCTGCTGTGCTGTAGGGTTCACAGGGCACCTTTTCCTTCCTAGTTTAATCCCACTCAATTCTCCAACCACCCCGTGAAACAGGTAGGGATTAGGTAATTACCAGTGGTTCAGGGTTCCGTAATCAATGACTGGAGAGCCCAGGCTCAGAGCCAGGCCTTCTGTCCCTTTCCAACTTGTATGCCCTCCTTCCTTTCTGGTGAGCCTTTCCCCAGCTCTGTGCTGGCTACCACTGCCTGAATTCAGCCCTCCCAGCTCCTCCCCCTGCCTCCAGCTGGGCCTGTCCTCACGTCTTTCTCTTCTCCACACCAGTTCAGCCTTAATCTTATTGTCTATTTGCTCAAAGCCCTGCCTTAGGATCTTGTCTGTAGGTTGAGATTCAGACTGCTTAGAAGCCCTTTCTGGATCTCCCCTGACTCAGCTGTCCACGCCTGACCTTGCTGTCTGTCCAGCTCCCTCCTGCCTCTGCCCTACACCAGCTTTTCTCTTCAACTCAAACATTCCTTTCATCTTTATGGATTCTGCTTAGACCTCATGCCTTCTAGGGCGCTGTCCCTGACCCCACGCAATAAGGTAGGCTGGGTGCCCCTTTCCTGTGAGGCCCTGTGGCCCCCAACTGTAGCATTTACTCCGTGTTTACCTCCTGCAGGTCTCCTCTAAAGACTCCATAAAGTGCTTGAGGTTGGGGCCAGTGTTTTTCGTCTTGGTGTCTCTAGCATATGGCAGGTCCCTGGCACATAGTTTGCCAAATACATGAGAGAATGAGCAAGTTGACTGCAACCTAACTATAGATCTAATTGATTCTGTGATGAGAAAAACCACTTAGGGTGGTCTCATGGGTGAGAACTGATATGAGAGCAAAGCTTGGTTTTCCCCACTTACGTGTCATGCAACCTGACCGTCTGGAAGGCTAGAGGAACACGAACACCTTACCTTTATGTTTGGAGAGGAGGTATAAGGGAGCACAGACCCCAGAAGTAAGACACCCAAGCTCTGGTCTGGCCCTACCTGCAAGTCACTGTGTGAGCAGAGATAGGGCCCTTCGCCTCTTAGGTCCCACATTTGTTAAAGGAGGACCAGGATGTGGACTTGTTACAGGACATGCGGTTTGTTATAACCATCAGTGAGATGACGTGGGAACATGCTTTGATAAGACTAAAGTGCTGAATACACGTGTGTCCTATGTAACCAGGCTTCATCTCCTTACGGCCATCTCCAGCCAGGGACCCGATTATGCCTTTCAAGGTGAAAGCAGTTTCCAGGCTGAAATTCTTCTTCCGATCTAAATAGGAGAAATGGTGGAAATGGCCACTTCGAACACCCCTGAAGTCCTGTTGCTTCAAAGCTTTTAACAACAGAAGTTTCTGGATCGCAAAAATGGCTTTTTAAGCCCTGAGCAAATACTACGCCTCTTTCAAGCCATTGCTAAAACAACACACCTCACGACAACTGCGGCACCAGGACGCTTTATCATTACCTTAACATTTGCCGTACTGACAGTTTAATGGTAGCAACGGTAAGGACAGTTGACCAATGAGAGCTGCACAAAGGAGATGCCCATCTGGCCTTGGAACTCACAAACGCTTCTGTTTCCTCTTCCTGGGATGGTGTCAAGAGGCTCTCAGAACGGTCCAGTGTTTGACATACTGTCCTAGGCTGTCCTACGGTACACGGCCTCTGACCAAACAAACTGGGCTGTCCCTAAGTCCTGATAATGGAATTGTCTACCTTTTCTTTTCTTTTCTTTTCTTTTTTAAAGATTTTATTTATTTGACAGAGAGAGACACCGCGAGAGAGGGAACACAAGCAGGGGGAGTGGGAGAGGGAGAAGCAGGCTCCCCGTGGAGCAGGGAGCCCGATGCGGGGCTCGATCCCAGGACCCTGGGATCATGACCTGAGCCGAAGGCAGTCGCTTAACGACTGAGCCACCCAGGCACCGCAATTGTTTACCTTTTCAAGAAGGTTGGGAAAGCACCAGAATCCACACGGGGCGCATGCCCAGGCCAACTTCAAGGAGTTCGTGCTGGGAGACCTCAGGTTCTTAGGAGCCTGCTTAAAATGAGAGTTCGGGGGGGGGGGGGGGGGCGCCGGGGGGGCTCAGTTGGTTAACCGACTGCCTTCAGCTCAGGTCATGATCCCAGGGTCCTGGGATCGAGTCCCGCATCGGGCTCCCTGCCTGCTTCTCCCTTTCCCACTCCCCCTGCTTGTGTTTCCTCTCTCGCTGTGTCTCTCTCTGTCAAATAAATAAATAAAATCTTAAAAAACAAAACAAAACAAAAAACAAAACGAGAGCTCGGTGTGTGCTGCGTCCGTCCGTGACAGGATCAAGCGTGCTTTCCTTACTGAGGAGCAGAAACTCGTTGCCAAAGTGTGGAAGGCACAATCACAGAGTCAGAAAGCTAAATAAACAAATGAAGCTTTTTTGAGTAATTAAAAAAAAAAGTTGCCCGGAAAATAAGTGATTGCCCGTGATTTCTCCATGAGACCTGCTCTGGCCACCCTGTTAAAATTGCATCATGCGGGGCGCCTGGGTGGCTCAGTCGTTAAGCGTCTGCCTTCGGCTCAGGTCATGGTCCCAGGGTCCTGGGATCGAGCCCCACATCGGGCTCCCTGCTCAGCGGGAAGCCTGCTTCTCCCTCTCCCACTCCCTCTGTTTGTGTTCCTGCTCTCGCTGTCTCTCTCTCTGTCAAATAAATCAATAAAATCTTTAAAATAAATAAATAAATAAAATTGCATCTTGCATCTTCCGGTCCAGTCTCCCTTACTTTGTTCTGTTTTCACCATGGCACTTTCTCTCTTACAAGATGGTATAATGGACATACATATCTCACTTACTGTGTATTTACTGAATGTGTGTCTCCTCCCTCCCCGCCAGTGTCATGTCCGCTCTCCAGGAGTGGAGGCGTTTTATTCACTGACTTACCCCCCCACACCCCCAACCTAAGACCACTACCTGGCACCTAGAAGCCGTTCACTCACTGTTTGAAGGACTGGCTGAGCTGTTACTAAAGATGTCAAGCTTAGACACTGTCACACACACAGCTTCTGCTGCTTCCCTGAGCCCATCTAGGCTGTGAACTCTGTGCAACTCCGGGATCTGAGTTTGGTGGTGCAGGAAACTGAAATGAAAGTGCAAGGGGTGGGACGATCATATCCTCTGCTCCGGTGTGATTCGTGGGAGTAAAAGAAGGTGCGGAACTGGGCTGCTCCTCCTGGTCCCAGGCATCAATTGCTCAGTACTTCTATCCCAGCCTGGCTCTGACAGTGACCAGTCTCGTTGGACTCCCATTGGCAGAGACTCGAGCTGTGCATTTGCGGGGATCTTGATGTGGGACGAAGAGCAGGAAGGGCTAGGTCTCACTCAGTCCCTTGCAATAGGGGCCCAAAAGAGTAGCACAAACACATGCCCAGCAATAGGGGATTAGTGAATCAATTCCTCTGCATCCTCCCATGCAATGAGGACTATTTCTGTGTGCTGTTATAAAGAAATCTCAGGGATATATTAAGGGGAAAAAGCAGGGTGCAGAAAATGTATATACATTGCTACCTTTTATGTAAGAAAAGGGAGAACAGGAAAATTATTTCATATAACTTTTTAAATTTTTTTTAAAGATTTTGTTTATTTATTTGAGAGAGAGCGAGAGAGTGAGCGAGAGAGAGTGAGAGAGCACAAGCATGGGGAATGGCAGAGGGAGAGGGAGAAGCAGGCTTCCTGCTGAGCAGGGAGCCCAATGTGGGACTCTATCCCAGGACCCAGGGATCATGACCTGAGCCGAAGGCAGATGTTTAATGACTGAGCCACCCAGGCACCCCATAACTTTATTTATTTTTTTTAAAGATTTATTTATTTGAGAGAGAGAGAGAGGAAGCAGAGAGAGGGGCAGAGGGAGAGGGAGGCAAGCAGACTCCCTGCTGAGCAGGGAGCCCGTCAACTTGGGGCTCAATCCCAGGACCCTGAGATCATGACCTGAGCCAAAATCAAGAGCTGGATGCTTAACCAACTGAGCCACCCAGGCGCCCCTATTTCATATAACTTTAAATCACAATAATTTGATTATATATCTCTAGTGGAATGTATCTTAAGGTCAAAACAAATTCCAAATAAATCTTAAACTGTTTTCAGTAATATTTTTAGTGATAGTCTTGGTATTACTATCCTGAAACAATTATATATATTATATTATATATATTATATACATATATGTATATAATATATGTATGTATAATATTATATATATTATATACATATATATGTATATATGTATATATACGTATATATATGTATATGTATATATATACGTATATATATATGTATATAATAAGTAATTATGTTAGGGGCGCCTGGCTGGATCAGTCGGAAGAGCATGCGACTCTTGATCTCGAGGTTGTAAGTTCAAGCCTCACGTTGGGTGTAGAGATTACTTAAATAAAATAAAAACTTAAAAAGAATAAGCAAATGATGTTAAAATAATCAGAAACAAATATTTTTAGTATGTTAAAAAAGAACAGTTTCATAATTAAAGGTGTTAAGTAAAAATTCTGTAATCCTGAATTTGAATTGGAAATGTCAGTATGAATTCCTGATATAATTTCTCTTTTGCAAATGAGAAAGTATTTCCTAAGTTTGTCCACTGAAAAGCCTAGAAATAATGACCAACTCAGTAGCAATAAGCACCTCTGACATCTAAATTGTGGCCTCTAAATACAACCTCCCACTAAAGAGGACTAAGATTCCTCAGAAAAATGACTGATTCCAGGGATGGGACAGGAAATTTACAAGATGTATTATAATATCTTGTATCAGAAAACACAGAGGCTATCAAATACCACTTGTGTCCCAAGTTGAAGGGCCCAAATATGGAACAATTGGAGCATTAAAGAGAGTATGTATAGTGGATTGACATACATCAAATACATGACAATGTGTAAAATCCCTAAGTTAAAAATTCAGTGGTCCCCACTGTTGTAAGAGGTTGGGGAACCAACTCGTGCTGAAAACTGGTCAAGGAAAAGAAAGAATCAGACATTTATTCTGTCCTTTTTAATTGGTTACTTTAGGATATCCAAATTGTTGAAGAAAAGTTCTTTTTTAAAGAAGAATACTATCTAATAAATACAGGAGGAATTACAGAATTGGAACATCATCATTTTGTATCCTCTAGTGAATAATGTGTTTAGACAACATGGTAAATTCCTGCTAAAACATCAGGCGAAACTGATGGGAAACTTTATAATGGATGGATCAGGCTGATACAGTCAAACCCACTGATCAATCTTAATGTCAAAAAAGAAAGACTTCAGGTAGCATGTACCCACTGAGGGAATGGGGTAGGAAGTAAACAGCGCTATCAAAAGAGAACCTGAATTTGTCTGTGCCAGGCTCAAGGTCTAACTACCAGTTTATAGAAAATGGGGGGGGGGGGGCGCCTGGGTGGCTCAGTTGGTTAAGCAACTGCCTTCGGCTCAGGTCATGATCCTGGAGTCCCGGGATCGAGTCCCGCATCGGGCTCCCTGCTCAGCGAGAAGCCTGCTTCTCCCTCTGACCCTCCCCCCTCTCATGTACTCTCTCTCATTCTCGCTCTTTCAAATAAATAAATAAATCTTTAAAAAAAAAAAAGAAAATGGGGGGACAGAGGAACATGTCAAAACAATACCATGGAGATAAAAATCGACCAATTGGAATGTGGGACATCCTTCAGACCTGAAGACCGGATTTTTTCAACAAGTAAATAAGGATTAAAAAACAAGGATAAGAAGAGCAAGAGGGGTTCTCTATAGATTAAAAGAGATTAAAAATACTTATCCAGTATATAATCCAGTCTGTAATCTTTAATCTATAATCTTTATTTGGATCCTAGCTCAAAAAAATTAAGAAAAATGATTAGATTACTTAGGACACTTGAACATACTGGATATTGAGACTAAAGAATGATTTATTCATGAATCATTTATTTATAGTTGTGGTAATGATATTGTGATTATGTTAAAACTAAAAAGTTATTATATTTTAGAGCTATATACTAAAGTATTTATAGATGAAATGATGTCTCTGGGATTGGCAAATAATAGTGTAGGGGGTGAGAATGGGTAGGGTACAGAGTAAACAAGATTGACCAACAGTTAATACTGTTGAAGCTGGGTGATAGGTAAATGAGATTTCATTATACTATTCTCTCTACCTTTGTATGGTTAGAACATGTCCATAACAAAAGTAAAAAAATAAAAAATAAATAAAACCCACCAGCTCAGTCAGTTGGCCAGTTTTGATTTCAGCTGTCCCTGAATTTAATTTTGGATTGTGGAGTATGCTCTTGAAATCACACAGCTAGCGATGGGAAGGGCTAGGATGCTAATTCACGTAAGTCTGGCCCCAAAGCTCAAGGTCTTAACTTCTGACTCTATAGAATTTATGTCCCTCTGTGGCTTAGACTATTGTGGGATTGTTTAGATTGAGAGTTTATAGGGTTTTACAAGCAGTCATAAGATAAACTGGGGCAAAAGCAAAAGAACCAAATCAGAACCAAAACATCAGAGTTGGTCTTCCTTTGAAGGAGGGAAAGGCGACAAGATAGACTGCATACCTCCCATCTAGACCTTGGTTGGGCCTTTCTTGTTACACCAGCCTGGGTTTTGGATTGAGAGAGACCTGGGTTTAAGTAGCTTGGCCTGTCACTTACTAGCTGTGTGAGTTTACCATGCTGTGCCTCTGTTTCTTCAACCAAGCTCAGCTGGTTGTTGGGAGGATCACATAAGTTGTAAATGTTTATTTAGAAGAGAAAGCAGAGCATAATTAGTTCACGGAGATCCTAAGAATCCTGAAGCTGGGTTGGGGATTGTGTGTTTAGAAATTCCTTATGGTCTTGACACCCCGTCTTGCCCCAGCCCTAACACATTCTCCAGCACTTTCTCCAGGACCTGGGGGCAGGCTTGCCGAAGTTTGGAATTACCATTTAGCCTCCGTGAGGAGGGTCAGGGCTCTGAGGGCGGTAATTTTCCCATCTGGCCATGTTTGAGTTTGTTATGTGGCTTGATAACCAAGGGCAGCTGGAGAAGATCCTCCTAAGGTAGGTCCATAGAAAAGTCCAGTCAGATAGCTGGAGGCCAACTTGAACTTTGTCATCTTTGAGATTGAAGGGAAAAGATGAAATTCCTTATCCTTTCTGAGGGAAGCACCCCATTTTCTTTCCCTTCTACCCTGTTTACCTCTTAACCCTAACCCGCCCCCCTTTCCTCGCTGAATCACACAGGGTTCCATCCTGGCAAATGGCGGTCTTGTCATGAGCCTTTTGAGTTACTGGCAAATGCACTTGTTGAAACACTTGGTCATCTGGGAAGTATGTAAGAGCCACACTTTGGTCTTTGATCCCTGGGTGTCCAGCTTACTTTCCCCCACTGCATGGGACCTGTTCCATTTGCTGGGGGCTTGGGTGTGAGTGAGCTGCTGGCCCAGGGAAGCTCAGCCAGAGGGAGCCCAGATTTACGAACTGTCTGGATTTAACTGAGGCTACAGCACTTTTATTAATAGAACATGCTGCATTTCCTTTTTATAAAAATATGAAGATCATTGCACTCAGGAAAATGCCTGGTGACTTTCTGTCTTTAGGGCATGTTCATCACCAGGCTAAAATTAAAAGTGAAGTCAGGCCCTTCTTGAGTCTATTTTTAACTGAGTTTAGCATATGAATGTGAACGTGAAGTCTTTCTTTAGATCTCCCTTAACTCAATTACTTACTTACGCCAAGCATCCCGCCTGGAATTCCTGAGCTGTCGCTGGGTCTACCTAGAGTGGGAGGCCCAAGGGGGAGTTAGGGACAACTAGCCATCCTCTGCTCTCTGGGTTTCTGTGTCTTCACCCACCCCAACTTCACTTATTCTGGAAGGTTAAGGAGGCATTAGTCATTATACTAAAATAATAATAATAGTGATGATAATGACATGAGAGAAACAACAATCAACCAACCAACCTATGGCCAATCTGTGATGCGTAGGTATTAAGCAGCCCCTAATCGGTACATATTTTTCTAGGGGCTCCAACTTAGGAGCAGCCACTTAGGTGGAAGGGGAGACCCCGGATTGCAGAGAAGACTGTCATTCAGGCAGAAAGTGCGAATGGCCCTGGCTTACCAGGGAGACTTGGGACAACAGGTGGAGGGAGGGAGAGGGAAAAAACGTTAGCAAGTGTCATTCCTGTCCAGAGAGTTCCTGATGAGTGATGAGAGTGCTGGGGAGAACTTTCAGAAACCCTCTTAAATTCCCTCTTTGAAATCTTTTTAATGTCTGCTCTTTGAGGACTGTGGGGGGTGGGGGTGGGGCGCAGAGGGTGGAGTTGATCCTAACTCTTAAGATCCTTTCGCCTAAGGTTTCACTTGAAGGCAGGGACTGACAAAGGCTCTTTTTTGAACTTCTTCTTAGGGCATTTCCCTGTGGACATTTTTGGAAAAAGACTTAAAAAAAAAAAAAAAAGCCGGTTTATCATGATAAAACCCGGCCCTTGTTTTGTGTTTTTGAAAAGCGATTTTTAAAATGGTCATTTTGGGTGAGTATGTGCCAGCTGTGTGATTTTTCTTTGGACTTTCCCATGGATGAATATTTGGCTCGTGGTGTCCTGAACCCCTTTAAGGTGTCATTTTTAAGCAGAAGAAAAACTTCCTTCTATTTTTTTTTTTTTTGGTATGACAACAAAGCCGTTGTTGAGGATAAACAGAAGATTAATTTAAAATGCCAATTACTTTTGCTAATCTGCTGATGGTGAGGTTGTTTATGGCCGGAGAACTATGAAAATAATTCCAGATAGAATCTGAGAGGGGAGAACAGGAAAGGGGTGTGTGGGGGAGGGGGCTGGGGAGCACAGTGGTCCTTTTGGGGACTAGGAATGACATTGAAGCAACAAACACCTTCCTTATATCACATATTCTGTTAAAAGCAGTCAAAATGAAGTATGATGTGTTTATAGGCCACTACCATCTGTCTGAAAAATCTCTTATGGGTTTTTGCCTGCAGTTCAACAAACCATTTACTTGCTTTAATGATCTTTTCAATAAAACTTTGGATTAAATTACAATACTTTTAGGCTCAGAAGGTTTTCAATTCTGAAAACTCGGTACTTTCATTTGGTTGCAGGAAATTTTAAGGGACGGGCTCTCCTAGCCAGATTGATATTTTGGGGCATGGCCAGTTAGTGAGCAAGGTAGGGGTAGGGGTGGAGAAAGCTATGTGTTGCCACAGTCCTTACAGTGACCAAAGGATGCTCTCCGGCTTCTGGGTAAGGCAGTTGCTTGGGACTTGGAGAATGGACAAACCCTGATAGAAAAGAGTTGCTGAATTCAAAATACTAGGCTATTACTTTAAAACCATTCAATTTCACCCTAATCGGTTATTCAGATATTTTTGTCTTGGTTTTTGCCTGGACTCAACTTTATTCCTTAGTGAGTCTAATGATTCATCTCTCTGAACCCTTTTAATTTCACCTTGGTTGGTTGTTCCTGTGAAGGAGAACCTTTTTGTCCTGTTTCTTTCCTTGCTTCATCCTGACCCCTGAGGGAGTCTAAGGATTTCACATCTTGGAGTTTCTGGGTAGATCCAAGAAATGGTCGAGATCACTCTTGTCTCTTTCTCAGGCATGGCTGGGTGTTAGCTAGCCCAGGTAGATGAGGAAGCGAAGAATGTGGCACTTCTTTAAATTGTGCGCTGAGGTGAGATCTGAGCCTCAATTTCTCACGACTAGACTGTGTTTCTTTCGATCGCGTGCAGGTGCGTGAAAAGCCTCTGGCTTTGCTTCTTTCACGGTTGCCCTGATTGTGGGATTGAGGTTAGGCTGGAATCCCCACAGAGTTCCTCTCCGCTTGAGTTCGGTAGCCCAGCGGCTGAGAGAGGTGTTAATTCCAGCTGCCGCGGGGGCCTGCTCCTTCCCTGGCAACTGGGAGCCCCTTGGAGAACGTTTAGATATAATAGAACCCGGCTTGTTGCACATTTTCCTTTGAATGCTCATGGTTTGTGAAAATGTAGCTTATTCTCCTAAATACCTTGACATGCTTCCCTTTCTCCAGGTGTCATCTATAACAGCACTACTGTAACAACCTAAAGGGTAATTTTATTTTATTTCATTTTTTTATTTTAAATTGAAGTACAGTTGACTAAAGGGAAATTTTGAAAGAAAGAATAATCACCAATAATCTCTTGGTTAGACGCCATCATTTGCCTATCTTGTCTTCATTCTTTTTATGTTGGGTCGCAGGCAGATATTCTGAAACATTATATGCAATGCATTATATTCTGGTTTTTTTTTTCCTTAACGATGTATTGTAAAAGTATTTTTTTTTTTTTTGCGGCTGTATCATCTTCATAATTTAATTTCCCATGACCATGCTTGATATCCATTAAACTGATCTACCAGAATATAGCTAATTATTCACCAACTGATGGACAGTTATGATTCCCAATACTACAGTAATGGATATCTTCATGCACGTAGCTTTGGAATATTTCCCAGGAATGGGATTAGTAGGTCAAAGGGTATGAATATTTTTATTACTCTTGATACATTTGCCATATTGCTTTACAATAAAGTTGTACCAGTTCACAAAGTTAGCAGTAAATTATGAGGGGATAAGTTTCACTGTGAAGCTCATGACAGTTTCATGAGAGGATATGAGAACCGTTTTGCTGGGGATGGAATCCCAGCTTTGGCATTTGCCTCCAGCTATGTGACCTTGGGCAAGTTCTTTAAACTTGCTGTGCCTCAGTTAACCTTCTCTGTAAAATGGGGATAACTCTTATTAGGAATAAGCGAGTTAATATTTGTATAGTGCCTAGAACAGTGCCTGTGTAAGTATTACGCTGTGTGTTTGTTAAACAAACACATCTCTCTAGTTCAGGATGTAAAAATAATAATTTAATAGCAATAGTGACTTTTGGTAAAACTATTTTTACATATATTAACAGTATTTCTAAGAAACACTCCTTTTTAATCTCTTTTTTGGAAAAGGTAAATTTTAAATGCTAATTTATGGAACAGATCAAATCTGGTGATTCATATTATGTTGGAAATTCTTAAGTTTGTAAAAGAGAGTCCTGAACCCCTTTAGGATGGGGTCTGAAGGTCAGTAAGGTTAGTGGGCCGGGGCGGGGGAGGGGGGGTGCCTGAGACAGGCCGCCTCGCATCTCTGAGGAATTCCGCGTGCTTAAAATCAGGGTTCCCCCCTCAAGCTTTGGGGCAAATGTGCGTATTTTAGGGCCTGTGTTCGAGACTCTTCTTCCTCTCCCGTTTGATGACTGTTAATGTAGGATCCCGGTTTTGAAGCTGAGATGGTTTTCACCTGGGGGACCGCGGGGGCCCCTCCTCCCTGAACCCCGTGGTGATGCCCACGACCCTGCGGTGGCGGGGGTGGGGCGGGTGGTGGCGGTGAGGCGTCACTTGGACCCTTTGGACCGTCGGAGGTTGGAGGGAGGGCGGCAGAAGCGGCAGAACTTGTCGCGTCAAGGCTGGATCAGCTTTCCTTTCCTTAATCCTGGTTGTTTCTGCTGAGCTCTCTTGTTAGCGTTTCAAAACCAGAAGCCCGAGAGGGGCGCCTGGCTGGCTCAAGTCCGCAGGGCATGCGACTCGATCTCACCGTGAGAGCTGGAGCCCCACGTTGGGCGTGGAGACTACTTTAAAAAACAACAACAAACCCCAAACAACCGGCAGCCTGAGGAATCTCAGCGAGCCCGTGAAAGGGGAGGCCCCCCGTGCGCCCTATGTCACCTGCGCCGGGAGCCTGCGTCCCCACTCCGCAGACACCTCCTCTCCTGGCTGCCTCCCGCCCTCTCTCTCCGAACAACCGGGAGTTTCGGGGGGTTGCGGCCAAAAGCCCCGGGGCCAGTGCGGGGCGCTCTTGCGATCTTCCCACCTTCCCGGGAGCGCGCGAGGAGGTGAGCGCGCGGCCCGCTGGCTTCTGCAGCGTCCCGAGGCTGCTCCATCCACAGCTTCTGTCCCCTGCGAGGAGACTGTTCCGGGCCCGGGGGGTCCCAGCGACTCCCAGAGGGATGGTCGTCTCTCCTGGAGTGGGAAAGCACCAGTGCTCCCAACATACTGGGATGTACCCTGAACCTGGACCCTTTCAGTTTGTCAGACAACGCGTAAGACGTGCCTATTCTATCTAGGACAGTAGAACGAAGTAGGAAAAACCCTTCAGGGTTCCACTCTCCAAAATCAGCTTCTTGTTCTAGACATAAATTAGTTTTCTCTTTCTTTCTAGTTTGAATTGTACTAAAATGTTCAATATTGAAGCCTGCTCTTTTCACTTAACATTATTTTACAAACATCCATACTGGTTGCATAGTATTTTGTTAAGTATCTATATAGCCCTTCCTCTGTTGGATATTTAGGTGGTTGGGTTTTTCTTTTTTCCTCTTTTTTAAAAAAATAATTCTGTGGTAAACATCTTTTTGTCCAAAGGGTTTTCCATATTAGATTATAGTCTCATTATTGTAATTATTTGGGGCAAAGTGTGGGGATATTTTTAAGTCTATCTATCAATCTATCATCTGTCTTTCAAACGGCTTTGTAAAAGGTTAGTACCAGCTTTCACTCCTGCTAGCTGTGCTTTAGTATATATATTCCACACCAGTCGAAGAATCCTCATGAGATAGTGAGGCCAAGGGCATGGGTGAGGAGCGTTAGATACTGACTATGGAAGCCTGCTCTGGGTAGCCCACTATTTCCCACTCTCTGTATTTTGAGGACAATCGTTTATATTGAAATCGGGGGGAAAGAGATTTGGTTATGTTTCAGGGCCTGAGGTGGTTCTTGAGGTTCCCTTGGGTTGGTATGTGTAAAGGAGAGCACTATCCCACATTGTCATGGCTTTGTAAGCCCTGAGCTTGAGTCACATAGAAAGGGAATACCATTTTTTATGTGTGGGGCACCTTTTTGGGCTTGGCTTCCATTTTGAGGAGAGTGAGTCCACAACATCCCTTAGCAGTTTGGCTGTATCTTCTTGGGCAGGGACTGGACCTGACATGGTTTTTAGCATCCCCTTACTTTCATATTGCAATTGTTTGTTAAGATTGTTGCCCAGAGAGAAAGGGTTTCTCTCTTCAAGGGTGCATTTCAGTACTTGCGTGCGTCTGGTGGGCGGCAAGGAATGCAGAAGTCGCTTATAGCCATTAGTCTGCAAATGTATTGGAAGGGCTGAGTTTCAGTAAGTGGACTGTTCAGATGGTATTCATGTTTGAGTTGTTCATGGTCAGTTCTTACATTCTATAGAATCCATTAGAAAACCTGTAACTATTTCACCATTCATTTTGTGTCTGACCTTCATGTTCCTGGGGCTTTGCTTACAACAATGGGCTCTTAAATCCAAGGCTGCTGTGTTTGCCCTCCTACTTTTGGGTTAGAGCAGGATTCCAATGTCCTTCAGTTTAAACAAGTTCAGAGTGTCTCCTTGAAATTATTCTCAATTTCCAGCCCATTTCCAGATGACGGGCAGACTTAAATTATGCAACGTGTAGCTGGACATTTGTGTCATGACTACATAAGCTCAATGATGTCTCCTAAGTCTTTGTGGATCACTTAGAAGCCCACTGGATCAATAGTGTTGAAGGTTTTTTTTTTTTTTTTAAGATTTTATTTATTTCTTTGACAGAGAGAGACACAGCGAGAGAAGGAACACAAGCAGGGGGAGTGGGAGAGGGAGAAGCAGGCTTCCCGCGGAGCAGGAAGCCCGATGTGGGGCTCGATCCCAGGACCCTGGGATCATGACCTGAGCCGAAGGCAGACGCTTAACGACTGAGCCACCCAGGCGCCCCCGTGTTGAAGGTTTTTAATCCGAATAATTTTAATTGCATTCAGAAACCTGCATATTAACAAGCTGGTAGGAAGGCAGCTTGGCATTCAGAGTGATACTGCTTTAATCTTTGAGATAAAATACATGGTCTGGTATTTTTGAGGATGTTGATGGATGGTATTTTTTAGATGTTTTTTTTTAGTTCATTTTCACTGTTGGAGATAATTTAATTATCTCAAATAATTATTTTTAAATTCCTTAAAATAATATAAACCAGTAACTTTAGGATTCTCCCACCGACGGATATGCCTATTTTATATGGCGGTGTGTGTGTGTGTGTGTGTGTACATTAGGTCTGTGTCCTTGCCTGTAGAGAATATAGAAGTATCTCATGTATTATCTTTAAGGAGCTTGTAACCAAGTCATGGCATAAGGCAAAGAAAGCTGAAATATGTACTGAATGTTTCAAGATAGGATATAATTCTATATTCACAGTGTGTTGCTGATTGATGATGACGTTCTAAGGGCCAGCACTGTGGGGTACGAATGGTCTGAAAGAAGAAGACTGATGGGGCCCCAGTGTTTGGGGAAGACATCCTGGAGGGGTGGGATTGGGGGGCTCTTGAAGGAACGAGCAGGTTTCGGGTGGGTGGAAGTGAAATTACATTGAAGTTATATGCCGAGAAGACTCTGGTGGGATAAAGGAGACGAGGGTGGTTAAGAGAATAAGAATTTTATTGACTTGTGATGGGTAAAAGATTAGATAGGATGGTGGGTCCAGGTTTAGGAGGAGCCCAAAGTCAAGAAGGGAGGCTGACCCTTGAACCACCACTGCGTTGTCATCATTACCGACAGCATATTATTAGCAGCTAACTTTTGTTGTGTGCTGACAACTTGGTTCTAAGGGCTTTACATATAATTTATTTAATCCTCAACCTTATGAAATGCATAACAGTTATTATGTCCACTTTATAGCAGAGGGACTGAGACATAAAGAAGTTAAGTAACTTTCAGCTGGTAGGAGGCAGAGCCATTGGGGTTCAGATAGACTGAATCAGGCAGCCTGGTTTCTTTCAGAGTCTGTGATATTCACCATGAGAGTTCCTAGTGAGATTGACATGGTCTCCCTTGGGTTGTGGAGGAGCCCAGCCTTTTGAGTCCGAGAGGCCTGGACTCACATTCTGGCTCTACCATTTATTAGCTCTGACCTTGGAAGTTACTTATCTGAACCTCGATTACATTATTTATGAAGGAGGGATAATAATACTTCAGGGCTGTTGGGAGGATTAAATGAGATAACATACATAAATCACCCAGCGGAATGCCCAGCAGGGAGTAAGTGGGCAGGAAATGATAGCTACTGTGAGCTTATATTTCTCAAATATATCTAGGGCTATAAAGAGGTTGCTGAGAAGAAGAAGAAGGAACGGGGGTAAGAGATGATTCAGGTAGAATTTACTTGGTGTCACTTGCAATAATAATGAGCCAACCCAGATACCAGAAGCGGAATTCCTTCTTCTGGAGCATTCCAGGAATGGACTGTAAATTCCAGATGTGGTTCTGCATTGCTCCAAGAACTAACTGCAATTTTCTTTGTCCTCCAGAATCTGGAGGGTAAAACCAGGCCATTGCCATTGTACTGAAATTGAGCACAGAATCTGGTGCCAATTGTGCATTCCAGGGGCTGAAATCAGGATCTGCTGAAATGGGTGTCCTCGCTCTGCCGCCTCCGTCTTCCTAATGGTGCCGACCACAGATAATTGCCCTGCAGCTCAGAGAGAAAAAGAAATTTTTGAAAGTAGCATACTTAATAACTGTCTATAAAGTAAAACAATGCATGGGATAATTATAAATGAGACAGAGACATTTAAACAACACATTTAAGAGAAGAAAAAAAGAACAGCAGAAGAAAAACTGTGCCCTAAGATGAAATGTTAATTAGAAATATCACTCAGAGTCCATGGAGAAACCGTACTTAGCACTTCTCACATTGGAGGGCTTACACATTCCAGACTTTTACATGGTAGTTTTTTTCTCTCTCTGGCATTCTGGGCTTGTAGGGTTTCTCTTAACGTTATGTCCTCCAAGAATTTCAAAAGTCATGGTGCTAATGTCTACAAAGAACAATTTCCTTTTCTGATTTTCAGTTTTCTTGGTTGTGATAAACCTGTTTGGCTCTTATCTCTGTGTCCTTGGTATCGTCCAACTTGGCTTCCTTGGAACCACTGAATGTTCTTTGTTGCTTTTAATCCCGTATTGGTTTTGAAATTTGGAGATGCGAGAAGCTATCAGGAAAAATAAAAGTTAAAAAAAATATGTGGTGTGTCAGGCGCCTGCGTGGCTCAGTCAGTTAAGAGTCTGACTCTTGATTTTGGCTCAGGACATGATCTCAGGGTCATGAGATCGAGCCCTGTGTTGGGCTCTGTGCTGGGTCCAGAGGCCTGCTTAAGATTGTCTCTCTCTCTCTCTCCCTCTGCCCCTCCCCACCTCCCTCTCTTAAAAAAAAAAGTAGTATGTCTGAAAATGTGAAAAATTTTATCAAAATTCCAGAGTTGCTGTAGAATTTTTAAGTTTTCAAATAAGGCTAGAATCAGATTGCTACTGATTTGGTTCTAAGTGATATTTTGGAAAAGCTGGAGTATTGCCTATTGCTTATTTTGTAGATTTTCTTCCTTTCTCCTTCTCTCTCTTTTTTTTAGAAGTTTATTTATTTTAAAGTAATTTCTTTTTTTTTTTTTTAAAGATTTTATTTGAGAGAGAGAGAGAGAACGCACATGAGAGGGGGGAGGGTCAGAGGGAGAAGCAGACTCCCTGCTGAGCAGGGAGCCCGATGCGGGACTCGATCCCAGGACTCCAGGATTATGACCTGAGCTGAAGGCAGTCGCTTAACCAACTGAGCCTCCCAGGCGCCCTTAAAGTAATTTCTATACCCAACGTGGGGCTGGAACTCACGACCCGAGATCAAGAGTTGCATGCTCTTCTGGTGCGCCTTATAAATTTTCTAATAGGTGATTTTTAGAACAGGGGCTCTTAAATAGTTGGGCCTCTGTTTTATGTTGCTGATCTTCATGTGATGGATGTCTTTCCAAAGGTAATGAGGTCAGTCTGGCTGGTAAAGTAATGCCTTTCCAAATTGTTTTGCCTGAGGTGTAAAGGGTGTTCAGATCCTCCAGAGCTCACTGCTTCCCAGCCTAACCTATCGGACACTTTATTCCCAGTTCGTTGAACTAAGAGATGTATTTATTGAACACCTACCATGTGCTAGGAGCTGTCATAGCTACTGAGTGGTGAACAGAACAGGTGTGATCTTTATGGGTGGAGCCTATAGTCTAGTGAAGAAAACAGACATAAACCAAAAACGTACAGATAACTATTATGAAAGCATAAATTGAGATAAATAATATGAAGGAAAGAAAGGATTTCTTCCAAACCAAGGTAGGGAAATGGAACTGTGGGAATACTGAAAAGTTTATTCATACAAAACAGATTCCTGTGGAAACCTAAACAAAGAGCAAAGATTAAAAATGATTATACAAAGCAATGTGTAGGTGTCAAGGCATTTAAATACATCATGTTGCCATTAATTGGCCTTGAGGGTGTCTCTAAAAAGAATTCTGTTTCAGGACATGGTTGAGTCCATGGCCATGCTAAGACCATGAGCAGTGAAATCTTCTTGTAATCTGGTTTGCTTTAGTTAAAGCAGGTTCATACCCATGGCAGTGTCACTGGGGAACAGATGCCCTGAGTTAGGGCCATCGTGGAAAATGTCTGATTGAGTGACTTCTCCATTATTGTTTATTTCTGAAAAGATGTGGTTCGATTCTGGAAAGCATTCTTGGGTGTGCAAGGCCAGAGTGATCTGGGTTCTGCTGCTAGCTCCTTCAGTCGGTGCACTTGGCTTCCCCGAGACTAGGAGAGGTGGCATAGGAAGGGTTGAGCTTGATGACCTTAAGGAGTTTTTTTTTTAGGATCAAGTTTTATTTTTTAAGACATGGGCAGTAGAAAAATGTTCCAGTAGAATCACTTTATACTTAATCAAGACATGACATTTTTATGGTGCGATGCTGTAGGAGCACTAGATTGGGAATCTGAAAGTTCCAGGCTCTGCAAGACCACAGATGCTTGGAATGTACTCTTGGAATGATCTGGTTTACACTTATTCAGACCCAGAGTGCAGGTGAGTTCATATTCCACTGCAATCCTTGCTCAGAAACAAGGAGGCTCCATAGTGGGTCAGCATGCAGGTTCTGGGTTTAAATCAAGAACATTCCACTAAGTAGCCATGTGCACTTGGGCAGGAAACTTGTCCTTCTTGAGCCTCAGTTTTTGCATCTATAAAATGGAAACTCCGTTTCTCATCCATACTCTTCCAGAGTTTGAGCAAGGATGAAGGGTATATAAAGTGGTTGGCACAGTGCCTGGCACATAGTAAGTGCCCAATAAATGTTCACGGTCACTTCATTTTCCTTATTAATCATTATTATGGCTTCTGTTCTTGTGGTCTTTCAGTTGGGCATGTCACATAAGCCCCTCCGTCTTGGAATCCTGCCTGTGGTGCCTGCTTTAGCAGGTCACTTAGAAAGTCAGATGTAACTAGGGTAGGGTGAGGTGGTAGGACTGGCAGGTGGAAGCAGAAGGCTGGAGGTCTCCCTGTCTGCAGTTTGGCTGTTTTCTTAGGGCGGGTTTGGTGGAGGCTGGAAGGCAGGTCCATCTTCCTGCAGCCCTGACGGACTGAGGCACATGCAGACACATCGCCCATCCAGGCAGACAGGCCCAGCCCGCAGATGGTTCATTTGGTGACTGTCATTCACAGCTCATGCCATCTCATGCCAGAGGCAGCCGGAGGGCACCTCCATCTCAGTTTCATCTCCAGACTGACCCTGCCCCCCTTCAGCTGCCTTGTTTGAAATTGCCAGAGAAGGGCACAATGGGACAGCACCATTCTTAAAAACAATGATATAAACTAATTAAAAAAAATAAAATCCAGAAACTGAGTGGTGTGTGAGAGCTGGGCACCTGTTGTCACGCAGGCTGTCCTGGGGGAGAGAAATTAGTTTGTTTGGCCAAACCGCTGGAATGTTCTTGGTGGGGGTGGAAGCTGGGGAGTGGGTGGTGGGTTTGTCCTTGGGTGTGTTGCCTCCTTCCGAGCAGATGCGCCTAGAATTTCTCAGGGGAGGAGGGATGGCACCAGCCGGGGAAGTCCAGAGGGCTGTTTTCCTGTCCAAGTGGCCCATTCATAAAATGCCTCCTCTTCCTTCTCCAGATGGCACTGGCCACTGCCTAGCTTTTCTGCACCTCAGGGGTTCATTGCTCTCGAAGCGGGGAGGAGGAGCGTTGTCAGCTAAAAGGGGGGTAGGAGCCTCCATCCTCCAAGCTCCATCCCTTTTACTACGTGTGGGGCATGATAGATGGCCTTGGCCGCGCTGGGTTGTGTGTTCAGCTGTGAGCCAGCATCTGCCAAGGGTGTCTGGCCAGTGGCAGGACTGACACACATGGTTAACCAGCCTGGCCCCCAGTGCTCCATCCCACGGTGGCTGTCACAGCGACAAGTCACCTAGGGTCGAGAGCCATGGGCACTTGGGGGAGGCCCGACCGACCATCCATGGCTCAGCTTGGGGGGGCCATTCACCTTTGCCCCAGTGTGGTCCACTTAGACTGGGGCCAATCAGTAAGGTCAGGAGGAGATGGGGGTCCTGGAGGGTCAGTTTGCCCAGTGGTTACATGCAAGGTAGAGCTGCACCCCCACCTTTTTCTCCTGTGTACTTCTCACCGCTGTTCTCCTTTGCTTTGCTTTCCACGTCTTTCTTGCAGTCTGTGTCTCTGATTCTCTCTCTAAGTTCTGGCATAATTGTATGTGATTTGTTAAAAGTCATGATCAATCTTGACTCCGTGTGCCATGTGTCTGTCTGAGGGCAGTTGCTCAATGGGAGGGAAGCGGGGTACCTACTCTCAGTTCCTCACTGACCATGTAGGGATAGTCCTGGAGTGACTGCAGAAGGGATGCCTCTGCAGAAGGCATTTCACTCAGGGCCGCTCGAGGAGCTGGTGACAGAACTGGCCTCACACCCCGGGAACACAGGGAACACAGCAAACACACGATCTCCCTTCACTGTCTGCACCGGACCTTCCCCTCCCCTGCTGACACCTTCAAGGAACTCTTCGTCCACCTATTTCTTACCTTTGAGTTCAGCTTCAAGCGGCCACAGGGAGAGATTCAGATGTCCCGTTCATCCTTTTATTGAGTGCTTCATATTTAAGGATGGGAATCCCCAAGCTATACTGTATTTTTATTTATTTATTTATTTTATTTTATTTTATTTTATTTTATTTTATTTTTCTTAAAGATTTTATTTATTTATTTGACAGAGAGAGACACAGCGAGAGAGGGAACACAAGCAGGGGGAGTGGGAGAGGGAGAAGCAGGCTTCCTGAAGAGCAGGAAGCCCGATGCGGGGCTCGATCCCAGGACTCTGGAATCATGACCTGAGCCGAAGGCAGACGCTTAATGACTGAGCCACCCAGGCACCCCTATACTGTATTTTTAAAGACGGTGCTGGTTAAAACAAGGAATGCTCTCTGCTAATCCTGTCTGCCTTCAGGTCACCTGCATGAAGTGTCAGTGATGTTGAAATTATTTTCACAGTTAACCTTTAAGGGAGATAAAGACAAACCTTGGAAGGTGGTGTTGGCTCCATTAGCCTCAGAGTCAGGCTTGGGAGGTCATCACGATGCTTTTTTTAACTTTTTATTTTGAAATAAATTGGCTTACAGAAAATTCGCAAAAATAGCAGAGTTCCTGTATACTTTTCACCCTTGTGTTAGCATCTTACATAACCACGGTACCTTTATCAAAACCAAGAAAGGAATATTAGTACAATACTAGTAACCAAATTGTAGATGTTCCGCGCCCCCTGCCCCCAGAATTTAGCAATTTCCCACTAATGCTTTTTTTTTATCCCAGGATGCAGTCCAGGACCCCACCTGGGATCTAAGTGTTGTGTGTCCATCCTCTCTTCCAGCGTGTGACAATTCCTATCTCCCTTTGTCTTTCATGACCTCGACACTTTTGGAAGAGCCCCGGGCCAGTCAATTTTGTAAACAAGAGCCCCGGGCCAGTCAATTTTGTAAACAAGGATCAGCTAGCTTTTTCAGTCAAGGGCCAGGTAGTAAATATCTTCAGCTTTGCAGGCCACATGGTCTCTGGTGTAGCTCCTCAGCTTTGCTGTCTGGCACAAAAGCCGCCCGAGATGATCCATAAATGAATGAGCGCGGCAGTGCCCCTGTATAACTTCATTTTTGAAAATAAGCAAAGATCCAGATTTGGCTGCAGTTTGCTAACCCTTGTTGGAAAAAGACCCTGGATTTGAGTTCGTCTCGTGTTCTCATGATTAGGTGTTCTCATCATGAGGTTTTGCATTTTTATTTATTTATTTATTTATTTATTTATTTAATTTTTTTTAAAAGATTTTTTATTTATCTATTTGACAGAGAGAGACACAGCGAGAGAGGGAACACAAGCAGGGGGAGTGGGAGAGAGAGAAGCAGGCTTCCCGCGGAGCAGGGAGCCCGATGCGGGGCTCGATCCCAGAACCCTGGGATCATGACCTGAGCTGAAGGCAGACGCTTAACGACTGAGCCACCCAGGCGCCCCGAGGTTTTGCATTTTTAAATAAGAATCCCACAGAGAGGATGTACATGACTTAATCACTTGGTTGAGGTGGTGGTAACTGTAAAGTTAGAAGGTGCTTTTTTCCTTCCTGTGTAATCAAGAATACGTCAAGGGCGATCCTGTAAGATGATGCAAATACCCTGTTTTTCCTCAAACTCTCACTTGCTAATTTTAGCACCCATTGGTGGAGCTTACATGCAATAGTTAGGACTGTAGTGTTCTAATGGTGAATTTCTGTTCTACTCATTTCTTCTACATTTATTAATTGGAATTATTCCGTAAGGAAGAGCTGTTCCTTCTCCCCTATGAATGTGTTCATCAATTATTTATATCAGTGTGAACTCATGGATATTTCTTTTGGTTTTTTATTATGACGATCACAATTTTTGAAGTGGCTGCCAAATGTCATCTCTTTTGGACTTCTTGGCCACCCTCTTGATTTCATAGTTAGCTTTATTCTAATTACAACTCTGTGGGCGTCCAGTAGCCTCAGACCCAGTAGGTCTGCATTTCATTAACTTGTTAATGGCAGAAGGCAGTTTTATTTTTCAGCCAAAGCACTGGCCAAGTTTACACTCCCAATCTACCATACAGCTGGGGAGTCGCAGTGGGAGGTCAGCCTTAGGGTGACAGGAGCCAGTTGGGAGCTGGTAATTCATTTTCATTAATCTTTCAGGTGGAAGAGGAGTTTGTAGTATTTTCTGGTACATTCTAGGTCAGGTTTAAATTGTGAGTGTAGTCCAAATTATGAGTTCTCCTTTCCCTTTTGCTCTTTAAGAGCTTTCTTTTTATTCTACTTGTTGGGAAGCTTTATTTAAAGGTGAAAAACCTTGCTTAGGTGCAGGGTTTAAAGTAAATAGAGTTTCACTGCTTTTGTGTGCCCATTCCTAGATTAAAGTAAAATGTTAGTTTAAATGGCTCAATTAGAAAACCAAACAGATTTCCAAAATATAAGGCATCTGATCTTCTCTTAAGCGCACAAGGAATATGCTGAGTCAGCTTTCTCAAGTAGGAGAAATTTCTATTATTCCTTATAAATAAAATTACTCCTTTAGTAACTCTATGGGAGATTAGGTGGACAGTCAGAGAGTATGGCTCTTCCATTTTTGTTAGCCCTGTAGATGCTTTTAGAAAATGTTCTTTAGGCCTTTTTGGTCAATGATGATAGAAGGAAGAGAGAAAAATTAAGGCACGTTCTGTGACTAAGAACAGGGTTGTATTCCTTACTTCAAAAGATTTTTTAACTACTTAATTTTTGGAGAAAGGGTGAGTAAACTCATTCAGCTTTTAAAAAACTCCATAGAAAGATTTCTCCTACAGTGTCAATTAAGGAAAAACAAAAAGAAAAGAATTGTCATTTGCCCAAGACATTGTTGGAGTCAAAAAGAAAAAAAAAAAAAAAAGGGAACTTCTGATCTTGTCCTGGTAGAGAATTCACTAAAGCGGAACCTCATTACCCACAGCGTAATTTCTCCCTTCATTAGGGTAGAAGTGTGTGTGTTACAGAGTCCTATGGAAGTTCAGACAGGTTCCAGCTAGTAACGGAGAAGATGCATCCAAAACTTTGGCATGCTATGTCTACATAATTTGTTCATCTTGCCCAATTGTAGAATTGGGTGAAAAGCCGAGATGTTAATAATTTTGTGTAATTCACAAAAAGAAATCATAGACTTTTTCACTATGTGTTTATTTCACTGTCTGTAAAGCAGCCTAATTAAGTTGTTTGAGTCGGATGTAGAGCTCTTGATGCTCAGGGCCACCAAAACAATCACTCGCAAAAAGTAACGTGAAGGAGACAAGAGAGCTGCTGGTGGTATATCTCATGACTGTGGTAGATCTCCCAGCGTCTTGAGAAGTGAGTAGATTAACAAAAGCTCTAGCACAAGTTCCCAGATCTGCCTCTCGGAGCCTGAAACGAAGCGGTGACGTCATTTGTGAAATGTATGGTCATTTGTCAGGGTGCCTGGGTGGTGCAATTGGTTGAGCGTCTGACTCTTGGTTTTGGCTCAGGTCATGATCTCAGGGCTTATGGGATCAAGCCCCCAGCTCTCTGCTCAGCAGGGAGTCTGCTTGAGATTCTCTCTCCCTCTGTCCCTCCCCCCACCTGCACGGGTGTGTTCCCTCTTTCTCTCTCTAAAATAAATAAATAAGTAAAATCTTAAAAAAATAAAATGTATGGTCATTGGTAAAAGGAGGTGATTGGATCAGCTGTTGGCTTGGGAAAGACATCGTGTGGGCCTTTCCTGGAAGCTCAGCCCTTTCACACGTGACCTTATGGATTCATTGCCATCCTGTCCTTGGCGGGCCTGTCAAAAAGAAGTTATTTCGAAAGCCTGTTGCTGATTGTACATTTCATTCCATCAACTGCTCCATGCATTTCGTGTAACTGCCGGAGGCCTCTGAGATAAGAGTGGAAACTTATGTACTGCCCTTCAGAGAGGTGGGTGATCTATTTTCGACTTGGAGACTGGTGACAAACCTGTCTTCTGTCAGGTCAAACTCGCAGGGACTTTCTTGTTTTCTGTCCTCTGTTGACAGCTCTGTCTGTGTTCAGAACGGTCATAGGGTAGCTGAAAGATAACTGTGGCATTTAAACACCTAGATAGGAAGGGGTGTGGAATGTATTTTTCTTTGCTATTTTAGTTAGTAAGTTCCTAGTAGTTCATAGTGAGAGGTGAAGAGGAAGGACCTCTGGGAGGGTGGGCAGGCAGAGATGCCAACTTCAGGTTTGGCAGGCATAGAGGGAGAGATGTTTCTACCATTGGTGAGTTTAGTGCCCGGAAGGGAATGGCTGGAAGGAAAATGGAAAATAAAGGTAGAGTTTGAGGTGGCCTTGGGTGGGGAAGATATGGAGGTAGGATAGAGGTAATGAGAAAGGCAGGGCTATTTATTTCTTTGCATGCTGCATAAAACATAAATTACAACTCTTGCACCAAAAATTTGCATTTCTCTATATGATACATGATGTGAGAGTTTGTTTTAAAAACATAGAGGTGCAGGCTATTGTGATGAAGAGGTCTTCAGTGCTCACCTGTACTTAACAGAAATGGCCACGTAGTTCTGGTGGGAATCGTTTTAAATGCAGTCTGAATTCCCAGCGTCGTGTGTCCACATTTATTAGCCATGGAGCCTTGACAAGTTCTTTACTTTCTTTATCTGCAAAATGGAGTCAGGTCTACCTGCCTGCCTCACAGGACTGTTATGAGGGTCCACGTTACAGTGTTATACTATGTTGTCAGGGCTCTTTAGATATTTTGTAAAACCTGTAATAGAAACTGGGGGGGGGGGTCTCACATCCAGACCTTACTTCCCTCTATTTATTTATAATAGCTAATGGTTATTTCCCTCACCTCTCCTTTATTGAAGGTCATGGCTTCCTTTGAGATTCTTTTTTTTTTTTTAAGATTTTACTCATTTATTTGACAGAGAGACACAGCGAGAGAGGGAACACAAGCAGGGGGAGTGGGAGAGGGAGAAGCAGGCTTCCCGCGGAGCAGGGAGCCTGATGTGGGGCTTGATCCCAGGATCCTGGGATCATGACCTGAGCTGAAGGCAGACGCCTAACGACTGAGCCACCCAGGTACCCCTTCCTTTGAGATTCTGATTGAAGTATGGGTCTCCTACACACACGCCCCCCCCCCCCCCCCCCCAAATTTAGCATAGAATGTCAGGGATTCACATTCTGAAGCCCAGCTACGAGCCTCTGATTTGACTGGTTTTCTTTTATGGAAATTCCAGTTTGATCTGTGAGAGAACTAGGTTTTTACAGATGCCTGACATTGGAATTTTCTGCTTGTATGCATTTTTCTAGATCATTTATTTTTCCAGTGGAAGAAAGCATTATGTGTATCCCAAGTATAAGCTCATTGCTTTTCTAGTACTGCCCTGGCTCAGCTGCATACAGCAAGACTGTCAGCTAGCATAAAGCAAGACTGAATTTAACAAAAGGAAAAGCTGAGTGAGTCATAGGGTACTGAAAGTAGTAAGATATTAAAAATACATAAATTAAAGTCACTCAAATCGTATTTTCTTTTCCAACCTCAAAAATGTCAAAGCTATCCAGAAGGTTCACACTTTTTCAGTGATGAGCCCAAACAGTGTGATTTAAATCATCCATGATATATTTATAGCTCAATGATTAAGTTGGATGATATGACAAAACACTTAAATCGTATTTATGGTCATTGATGGTTTTACGCATTATTAGACAGGAGCATAGTTACACCAAATTAAAGGGAGACATCCCTTCCAGACATCAGTTCAGTCATTTCGTGGGAAAAAATAAATCTAAATGAACAAAAGATGTTGTGGTATTAACTCCAATGTGATGGTATAACAAGTTTCCCCAGTTAATTAGTAACACATATTGTAGAACAAATGTTTGAGACAGAAGTCTCATGTTTTTGCATAACAGAAAGAACCCTGTACTAGAAGTTGAGCTGGAAATCAGCTCTGCCCCCACATTGCTGTGTGACCTTGGGCAGGTCGCTGCACCACTCTGGAGCTGTGCTGTACAAGGAATGAGACTGCATCTCTCGAGGGAGAGATTTCTTGCAGTGCTAACATTTTGTGACTTAAATCTAATTGTGTGATGGCTGCTTTTGAAAAAAAAATGTTCCATCAACATTAACATAGATACAGAAAAATGGCCAAATTGTATGGGCAGAGCTCATTGAATTTTTACCCTTCTGAAGAGTCCTGGATTAAGAAATAAAATGTTATCAGTATTCTAGAAGTCCCTGCTTGTTGTCTCTGGTTCTTGAGGGTTACTCCTAAATGGAGAGAGATGGGGGGAGAGAGAAAGACAAAGGGAGAGGGAGAGAGAAAGAGAGAGGGAGAGGGAGAAAGGGAGAGAGAGAGAGAAGGAGGGGGATAGAGAGAAAGGGAGGGAGAGATAGGGGGAGAGAAGGAGGGGGAGAGAGAGGGAGGATGGCAGAGGAAGGGAGGGAAAGAGAGGGAGAGAACTGAGGTGCTAGTTTTTAGAAATTTGGGAGTCTAACAGTAAAAATCAAAAGCTTTATTCATTAGGAATCCTATTAATCCAGCCCACAAATGCCTAGCCACTATTTTAAAATCCAAATAGCTCAGAAAATGGAAAGTTTTTAGCAAAAATTTGGCAACAAAATCTTACCTGGAAGGATGAGCAACTGTTTGTAGTCTTTACTTATGCTACACCACGTGACTGTCAGGCACGCGTGTGACGATAAGGTGCAGCCTGGCCCCCTCGGGGGTGTAATGTACAACATATGTATCATATGAGCTGCTTCTTTGAACTCAAATAGATGTCAAATTCCAAAACAAATCTGGCCCCAAGGATTTCGGATGAGGGACTATGGATTTAAGCCACAGCATAATTATTTGTAAGAGTGAACACTTTACCTTTTTTATTGCTTAGATTTATATGATTTTTATCTGAAAAGTAAAGCAGATGCAGTTCTAGTTAACTACCTGGTACATTATTAGACATTTCTCTTCCAACCCTACATTTTTTACAAATAAACTTTTATTTTGGAATAATTCTATGTTGATTGAAAAGTTGCAAAGAAACTGTACAGAATTCTCATACAGTTTTCACCAGCTTCCCTTAATGTTAACAGCTTATATACGAACATTTGTCAAAACTAAGAAATTAACGTTGGTATAATACTATTGGCTAAATTATAGATATTGTTCTTATTTCCCCAGTTTTCTCACTAATGTCCTTTTTCTCTTCTGGGAATCCCATGTGACACTCAGTTGTCCTGTCCCCTTTAGTCTCACTCTGTGACAGTTTCTCAGTCTTTTCTTATTTTTCATAAGCTTGCCAGTTTTGAAGCCTACTGGACAGGAATATTGTAGAATGTCTTTGAGGCATTTGTTTGCTTGCTTACTTAAATTTTTTGTTTGTAAGCTTTTAAAATTAAACTTTTTATTGAAATCACTGTAGATTCACATGCAGTAGTATGAAGTAATAGAGAGAGGTCCTGTGTACCCTTTACCTACTTCCTCCCAAGAATGACATCTTGAAAACTATAGTCCAGTGCACAACCAGGTCATTGACACAATCAAGATACAAATCAAGATACAGAATCAAGATACAGAGCATCTGTCATCCAGCCCAACTCTTGCACCTCTTGGTTCAGTGCATGTTGGCTGAGGTCTCCCAGAGGTGAGGCTCTGCTTCAGGGAGGACAGGGATGAGCAAAAGAGGCAAACCTGTCCTCATGGAGCTTAGCTTCCAGAAGATAGGCATGGACCAAAAAAGGCATGTACAGAGAATAGAATGTCAGCAAAGAAGTGGTTGAAGAAAAATAAAGCAGACTAAGGACTCAGAGAGAGGAAGAAATCCAAAATATTAGCTTCTTTTGGCAATCTTGAGCCTTGGTCATATGGGACCAGCCTTCCCTCCTAGCATGGGGCAGGCCCGGGGTTTGGGGTGGGGGTGGGGGGCAGGAGCTTTAGCGGAGAACTGCTTAATCTGTGTTTTGCATTGAAGTCATGTACAACTGTTTAATATCCTGTTTGTTGGAAATCCATGGTAGTGTTCTGTGCTGTTAGTGGGTCTTTAAAAATCTGGCAAGTTTGTTTTAAGTAAAATTGCATTGAGAGACTTGTTTCTGTTGCTTCTAGTTCCACACTGTAGGGTCTGGCCAGACAGTGATGGCATTTTGTGAATTTGTTGCTGTTCTTTTAAGTACACTCTGCACTCAACATGGGGCTCAAACTCACAATTCCAAGATCAAGAATCACATGCTCTACCGACTGAGGCATCCAGGAGCCTCGGCGTTTTGTGAATTTGGGACAACAGACATAGTGTATACACCCAGGTAGAAACGGTGTTTCTCTTTCTCCGTATTCTTGGTATCATCAAGAAGCTGTGACATAATCAAAGGGAGGGGGAGGTTTGGGAGTGCAAATATTTAGAATGGGTTTTTTACCTCTTTGTCAAATCATGTCACTCATAAAAGAGATTTTGTCATTTTAAGTGCTTCCAGATGATGGGTATTAAAAAAATACTTAAGTAGGGCTTTCAGATGACTACATTGAATGGTATCAATTATTTTAAAGCCCTGGAAATGAATGATTTCGAACGAACAGCCATAGCCATTTTTTTATTGTGGCAAAATACATGTAACCATTTTTAAGCTTACAATTCAGTGGCATTAAGTACATTTACAGTGTTGTGTAGCTAGATATCCACACTGTTTCCTTAACTTTTTCATCATCCCACGTAGAAACTCTGTACTCATTAAAAACTAACTTCCAGGGCGCCAGGGGTGGCTCAGTTGGTTGAGCCACTGCCTTCGGCTCAGGTCATGATCCTGGAGTCCCGGGATAGAGTCCCACATCGGGCTCCCTGCTCAGCAGGGAGTCTGCTTCTCCCTCTGACCCTCCTCCCTCTCATGCTCTCTGTCTCTCATTGTCTCTCTCGCAAATAAATAAAATCTTAAAAAAAAAAAAATCTTTAAAAAACTAACTTCCAGTTCCTCCTTTCCCCAGGAGGCCCTAGTAACCTGGAGTCTACTTTCTGTCTCCGTGAATTTGCCTAATTTAGGTATCTCATATAAATGGAATCATTAAGTATTTGAACTTTTTGTGTCTGGCATATTTCACTTAGCATAATGTTTTCAAGATTCATCCATACTGTAGCGTGTTTCAGAGTTTATCCCATTTTGTGGCTGAGAATTTTCCATTGTATGTATTTTGTTATCCAGTCATCCATTGGTGGACACATGGATTGTTTTTCTACCTGTTGGTTATTGTGAGTAATGCTGCCATGACCATTGGTATAAAAGTATCTGTTTCCATTCTTTTAGGTATGTACCTAGGAGTGGAATTGCTGAATCATATGATAATTCTATGTTTAGCTTTTTGAGGAACTGCCAAACCATTTGCTACAGAGGTTGTACCATTTTACATTCTTGCCAACAGGGAACACATCCTCAAAAATACTCATTAGTATTATTATTTTTTTTAAGATTTTTTATTTATTTATTTGAGAGCGAGAGAGAGTATGAGATGGGGAGGGTCAGAGGGAGAAGCAGACTCCCTGCTGAGCAGGGAGCCCGATGTGGGACTTGGACCCGGGACTCCAGGATCATGACCTGAGCCAAAGACAGTCGCTTAACCAACTGAGCCACCCAGGTGCCCCAGTATTATTATTTTTAAAAGATTTTATTTTTAAGTAATCTCTACACCCATTGTAGGGCTTGAACTTATAACCCTGAGATCATGATTCTCATGCTCTACTTGACTGTGCCAGCCAGGTGCCCCCAAAATACTTGTTATTTTTATTTGTTTTTTTTTTTTAAGATTTTATTCATTTATATGAGAGAGAGAGAGAGAGCATAAGCCAGGGAAAAGGCAGAGGGAGAAGCAGACTCCCCGCTGAGCAGGTTAACCCCCACCCCCACCCCCCTCTGCGCTGCAGGGCTCAATCCCAGGACCCTGGGATCATGACCTGAGCCAGCGGGAAGGCAGATGCTCAACCACCTGAGCCACCCAGGTGCCCTTGTTTGTTTGTTTTTATAATGGCCATCATAGTGAGTGGTAAGTGTTACCTCATTATGGCTTTTTGATTTGCATTACTCTAATAAATAATGATGTTGAGCATCTTTTCATATGCTTATTGGCCACTTATATATCTCCTCTGGAGAAATGTCTGTTCAAGTCTCTTGTCCTTTGCCCATTTTTGAATTGAGTTGTTTGTTTTTTGTTATTGAATTGTAGGATTTTTTTTTTAAGATTTTATTCATTTTTTTTTTTTAAAGATTTTATTTATTTGACAGAGAGAGACACAGCAAGAGAGGGAGCACAAGCAGGGGAGTGGGAGAGGGAGAAGCAGGCTTCCCGCCGAGCAGGGAGCCTGATGTGGGGCTCGATCCCAGCACCCTGGGATCATGACCTGAGCCGAAGGCAGATACTTAATGACTGAGCCACCTAGGCACCCAAAGATTTTATTCATTTATTTGACAGAGAGAGAGGGAGCACAAGCAGGGGCCGCGGGAGAGGGAGAAGCAGGCCTCCCGCCGAGCAGGATTTCTTTATATTTTCCGGATATTAATTCCTTATCAGACATATGATTTGCATATATTTTCTCCCATTCTGTGGGCTGTCTCCTCACTCCTTG
Organism: Mirounga leonina; assembly: GCF_011800145.1. Classification (NCBI taxonomy): domain Eukaryota; kingdom Metazoa; phylum Chordata; class Mammalia; order Carnivora; family Phocidae; genus Mirounga; species Mirounga leonina. The sequence goes on from NW_023270265.1 coordinate 34,944,785, forward strand.
ATCATGTCCTTCGATGTGCAAAAGTTTTTAATTCTTATGAAGTCCAGTTTGCCCATTTGTCTCTTGTTGCTTGTGCTTTTGGTGGCATATCCAAGAAGTCATTGCCAAATCCAAAGTCATGATGTTTTCTCCTAAGAGGTTTGTAATTGGGGCCCCTGGGTGGCTCAGGTGATTGAGTGTCTCACTCTGGGTTTCAGCTCTGGTCATGATCTCAGGGTCCTGGGATCGAGCCCCATGTCAGCTCAGCACTGCGCGTGGAGTCTGCTTGGGATTCTTTCCCTTCCCCTCTGTTCCTCCCCCTGCTCATGTGCTCTCTCTCTCTCAAATAAGTAAATAAATAAAATCTTTAAAAAAAAAAAGAGGCTTGTAGTTTAGCTCTTTGATCCATTTTGAGTTATTTTTTTATATATTGTATAAGGTAAGGGTCCAGCATTTTTTTGCATGTGGACATCCAATTTTCCCAGTACTGTTTATTAAAAAGTTGGCCCTTTCCCCATATAAATGAGGTTTCCTCCCTGGACTGTCTATTTCATTCCATTGGTTTATATGTCTGTCTTTATACCAGTACCACACTGTTTGGATTACTATAGCTTTGTAGTAAGTTTTCAATCAGAAAGTGTGAGTCTCCCAGCTTCATTCTTCTTTTTAAAGATTATTCAGGGTCTGTTGAGATTCCATATGAATTTTAGGATGGATTTTTCTATTGCTGCCAAAAATTTCATTGAGATTTTGATAGAGATGGCATTGAATCTGTAGATCACTTTGGGTAGTATTGACATCTTAACAATATCGTTAGGTTTTCCAGTCCATGTACATGGAATGTTTTTCCATTTATTGTTGTGTTCTTTAATTTTTTTCAGCAGTGTTTTGTAGTTTTCAGTGTACAAGTCTTTCGTCTGTTGTTTTTGATGCTATTGTAAATGGAATTGTTTTCATGATTTCCTTTATGGTTTGTTCATTGCATAGTGCATGGAAATGCAACTGATTTTGTGTGTTGATTTTGTACCCTGCAACTTTATTGATTTGTTGATTGGCTCTAATAGGTTTTTTTGGAGTGTGGAATTTTTAGGGTTTTCAACATATTATATAATTCCATCTGCACACAGAAATAATTTTACTTCTTCCTTTCCAATTTGAGTGCCTTTTATTTCTTTTTCTTGCCTAATTGTTCAGACTAAAACTTCAGTACTATGTTAGATAGAAATAGTGAAAATGGGCATCTGTCTTGATCCTGATCTCAGGGGAAAAGCTTTCAGTCTTTCATCATTGAGTATGATCTTAGCTGTGAGTTTTTCACAAATGCCTTTACTTTAATAGAAGTTCCCTTCTGGTCCCAGTTTATTGAGTGTTTTTATCATGTTGAATTTTGTTGGATGCTTTTTCTGCATCAATTGAGATGATCATGTGCTTTTTTTCCCCTTTATTCTGTTAATATGGTATATTACATTGATTGATTTTTGTATGGTGAGCCATCTTTGCATTCTGGAAATAAATCCTATTTGGTCATGGTGTATAAGTCTTTTAATTTGCAGCTGAATTCAGTTTGCCAGCATTTTATTGAAAATTTTATATCAACATTAATAAGGAATATTGGTCTTTAGTTTTCTTTACTTGTAATATCTTTAACTGGTTTGGTATCAGGGTTATGCTGGCCCCATAGAATGAGTTAGGAAGTGTTTCCCCCTCATCAATTTTTTGGGAGCAGTTTGAGAAAGAATGATGTTACTCTTTCAAATGTTTGGTAGAATTCCCCAGTGAAGCCTTTTGATCCTGGGATTTTCCTTGTTGGGAGGTTTTTGATTAATGACTCAATCTCCTTACTTGTTACAGGTCTTCTCAGATTTTTCAGTTTCTTCATGGGTCAGTTTTGGCAAATTATTTGTTTCTAGGCATTTGTCCATCTCAATTATGACTGTTTTAAACTGAACTTTTGGCAAATTAGTTACTTTTTTTTTTAAAGATTTTATTTATGTTTTTGAGAGAGAGAAAGAAAGAAGGAGAGCATGGGCGGGGGTAGGGGGGAGAGAAGCAGGCTCCCCGCTGAGCAGGGAGCCCGATGCGGGACTCAATCCCAGGACCCTGGAATCATGACCTGAACCAAATGCAGACACTCAACCGACTGAGCCACCCAGGTGCCCTAGGTACTTCTGTTTTACTGAATTACTTTCTTGCCTAACAGTGAAACTCTCTATGGTTTGTTATTTCTTTTTTTTTTTTTTTAAGATTTTATTTATTTATTTGGCAGAGAGAGACACAGCGAGAGAGGGAACACAAGCAGGGGGAGCAGGAGAGGGAGAAGAAGGCTTCCTGCTGAGCAGGGAGCCCGATGCGGGGCTCGATCCCAGGACCCTGGGATCATGACCTGAGCCGAAGGCAGACGCTTAACGACTGAGCCACCCAGGTGCCCCGGTTTGTTATTTCTTTACAAAGTAAAGTACCAAGGAATATGAGGGTTTCACTTGTTTATATTGTTGATGATGTGTGTTCTATTTTGTCAAATATATAATATTTTACTGTGTGTCTTATGTCCCACTAAAAGTAGGAAAGTGTATATAAGACTATCAGCCTATATAAAAATGCTTCCAAACATACTAGTGACTCATAGTTTAGATTACAGGGTTTCTGTGGCATTTTGGGGAAAATATCATTATTGACTGACAGTTTCCCTACTCAAGGTTCCCTGACCTTGTTTTTTTTGCTTGTTTGTTTATTTTTAGTTTACTTGGTACAAAGGAATGAACCAGTGATGTATTTGGCCCCAGTTTAAATTTCTCAGTTTCTTTTCAGCAAATGGGTCAGACGGAGCCAAGAGGAGCAACCCCCATCTGTGTGGTAGGAGAAGCTTTGTGACTCTCCTCTGTGCTTCCACCTGGTCCTCATGGTGGGTGTTTTCTCATAGAGACTTATTCGTTTATCAGTTATTTATTGAGTACCTGCCATGTGCCAAACATTGTTGTAGCCATAGATTTCCCAGTGATATCCACACAGAAGTACACAAAACAGGCAGCTTCCTGTGTGGTTGGAAGAACCGGGGGAGAAACCAAAACCAAAAAGCAGCACTGGTCCTCAAAACGAAGACGGTTCTGCCATTCACACTGTTCTGTTCCTATGAATGGAGTCACTCCATTCGGAGGCACTGTTATCTTGGCTGGGGCTGGGTTGGCCCCTGTGTTGGAGGCTTGAGTAGCTACCTTGAAGGGGAAGAGGACCCTGATGAAGCAGTAGGGGAATTTGTTCAGGGCCTTGGAAGCCTTCCAGGCTTATGTGTGAAAGGTGATATTCTCACCATGGAGGAAAATCCAGTGGAATGGGATCTAATCATTTCACTGCACTCAAGCAATGACTGCAGAGAGAGACAGATGGAGAGAAGAGTTGTGGTTTGGATTCTGAGTAGCTCTGCTTGCAGTGAAGAGCTGATGATGCTTTGGGTTAAAATAGTCATTTCCAAACCATAGGCCTTTCAACAAGAGCACACTGGATCTTACCATAAGAGGGTGATTAGTTCTATTAGAATGTACCTTAGTATTGCATCCTAATCTGATACCACGAGAACTGACTGGTGCTTCACTTGAGAGTTCCTACAATTTTGAAGTACATTTTACTCGAGGAGTAGGAATAACTCTGGCCAGCGGTCTCCTACAGTGAGTCACACGTGTCAGGAAAGATATACTAGCAGAATATCATGTCCATGGTTCAAAGATTGTGCCTTTACCTCTTGAGTTACATGTTCATTGAGAGGACAGGTTTGAATTTGTCAGGTATTGTTGCTTCACATGGTTTCTTTTTATTTTTAAAGATTTTATTTATTTATTTGACAGAGAGAGACACAGCGAGAGAGGGAACACAAGCAGGGGGAGTGGGAGACGGAGAAGCAGGCTTCCCGCCGAGCAGGGAGCCCGATGCGGGGCTCGATCCCAGGACCCCGGATCATGACCTGAGCCGAAGGCAGACGCTTAACAGCTGAGCCACCCAGGCGCCCCCCCTTCTTTTTTTTTTTTTTTTAAGATTTTATTTATTTATTTGACAGAGAGACACAGCGAGAGAGGGAACACAAGCAGGGGGAGTGCTTCAGAGGGTTCTTAAGACTTCCATATGTGATTGAATTTCTTTAGGACATTCTTAGACAGAGACTGAGATGATATCCCAGGGTGCAGAAATCACGAAGTTTTCCAGCTCCGGCTAAGTTGATGACCCAGAGTCCCCTGCAGTTTAACTGAGGTGCTTTATTCATCTGCTGCCTGGAAGCCCAGGACTGGAAATTTAACACGAAATAAATAATTAAATCTCGGCTTCCACAGGTATAGAGGGCATAAATAATCCGACTGCCTGCTGCCCGGGCATTCCGTATCTTGAGCCATTTAGATTTAATGCCCAGGCATTCACTTGTAACTGAATATGTCAGAATGCGGCTCCTGCCCAGGACAGGGAAGGGGTGTTGTTTCACAGCAGCGTGCTTGCTTGTCTGCTGGAAAGATGCCTCCATCCTCTGACGCCTCTGGAGACCCTTTGCTGGCTTGGTCTCCAGGGAAGTTCATCTGTTCCCTGCCCAGGCCTGAATACCAAACACTATAACCCAACTCCTCTTCTGGTTAAATGAGGGAGGTATTATATTGAAGGGAGGCCCAGGAAAATAGCTCATTTAATTGGAGATGTTTGGGGAAACAGATGAGTTTGCTGTTGAGGGAGGACCTTTAAAACTTTATTCTCAGAGTTAAGAGTTTGAACCTGAGACCATCTGAGCATTGGGGAGTGGCTGACCATTGGTGTCATTTTCTGCTTCAGTAGCAAATCTGGCGAAGGGCACTGAGGATGAGTAATCCATTTTCTGGTGACCAAGGTGGGAATGCAACATTGGTTCTAATTACGTTTGCATCACTTATATGGTTTTGCACATGGTAGAAATTTAATAAAAGTCTGTTCAATGAGCAAGAGAAAGAACACTGATGCATTGTGATGATTGGCACTTACTAGCTGTTGTCCTCTCTGGTCCAGTGTCGCTCCCGGGGACGTCCCCAGACCAACAGCATTGGCATTGCCTGGACCCTAGTTAGGAATGAAGATTCTCAGGCCCTGTTCCAGACCTGCAGATGTGCATCTCTGGGGAGGACGCGTTTAAAAAATCCTCCAGTGATTCTGATGCCCATTAGAATCTGAGCAGCTGTGGCCCTAGACTTGTGTCAGGCAGGCAGGGCACTTACGAATGCTACATATACTCCTTCCCTCTCTCAGTAGGATGTTACTGCAGCTGATTGCAAGAGAATTATATTTCAAATCTTACATGTACATGTTTCTTCCCACAGCTTCTCACTCAGGACACAGTCTCCTGGTTCTTTTCTCCAGATCTCATGTTTCCAGATTCTGTGCTCTGTCTTTTCTAGGACAATAGTGATGGGTGGGGTGGGAAGCATCCTTCTATTTGCTGATCGCCAGAAGGAGGATGAGCTATCATGTCAGACTCTTATCAGGCACATGTCAACCCACTGTGGGCTAGGCCTGAGCCACAGGGAATAGGGCACAGTCCCTGTCCCCAGGACCTCAGGAGCTCCAAAGGAAGCAGGGAGGTGTTCAGTGCTGGGTCAGGTGAGGAAGGCACTCACTTGGCTGTGTCTTGGAGTGCCGAGATTGGCCAAGCTCAGCCTTGGGCCAGGTGGGATAGGAGAGGCTTCATGGAGGAAGTGCTGTCTGGATCACCTCTTTTAGGACAAATAAGGTGGCAGCAGGGTGCAAAGAGGTAGGGGCAGAAGGGAATTTTAGGTGGAAGGGGCAGTGCCCCTGAAAGCAAACTCTAGAGAGGACTTTATTCAGCTTTTGGAGACTCTATATTTCTTATCAGTTTTACCTTTTTAAAAAATTTTATTTATTATTATTATTATTTAAAGATTTTTCTTTATTTATTTGACAGAGAGAGAGAGTGCACAAGCAGGGGGAGTGGCCGGCAGAGGGAGAGGGGGAGGGAGAAGCAGGCTCCCCGCTGAGCAGAAGCTCATTCCCAGAACCCCCCGAGATCATGACCTGAGCCGAAGGCAGACACTTAATGAATGAGCCACCCAGGCACCCCTCAGTTTTACATTTTAAATTGAGTTATAACGTGCATGGAATAGAGTGCCCAACTCTTAGGTTTGCAGCTCGATGGAATTTTAAACATGTCCTCACCCTTGTAACCACCGGCCAGATCAACATATGGGACATTTCCAGGCTCCCAAGAGGCCCTTCTAGTACACAGGCTCCTCCCCCAAGGGAAACCCCATTCTTACCTCCATCCTCATATATTCGTTTGCATTGGGGACCTTTTTAGACTATAAACTCCAACAAAAAATTTGTCCTGGTTAGCCAAAGACCCTTAACAGGCCAAATACGGCTCCAGATGATGTGTTTTGCTTGGCACATACATTTTTTTTTTTAAATTCATTGCTAATGCTTAAAAATTGGGATTTCACATAATATAGAAAGATCTGGCAATACTGGGCTCATGTACCTTGGTGGCAGCACTGCGCTAAATCAGGTAGGGGTAGTCCCCCTGAAGATGGGGCATCCACTACCCGCTGCTCCCCATTGCTCACTCCTAGCTGTACTTGTCACCTGCCTGGCCCTGTGGGCATCTGAGTTTGCAGTTCCTACTTTTAGATACGATTTTGTTTCCTGGTTTGGGACCTCCTTAACCATTTTCATTCATTCACTGGCATTTATTGAGCACTGACTATGAGCTAGGCACATGCCGGGTGTTGGGAATACAGAGGTGTTCACGGCAGGAAGATGAAGCATTATTTGTTGGCTTGCGATGCAGGTGACCAGATGTGTGACAGAGTCCCATCTTTGTGAGTTCACTTCTCACTGCCTCCTCACATGCCTCCCATGCTGCCTGTGTCCTGGTCCCCGAGCTCACCTCATCCTTTATAACCAGCACACCTGTGCCATCCCTCTCTCCTTTCTGTCTGTCTGGCCCCCACTCCTCCCTCATGTACTTCCTCAGGTCCTACCTCTTCCAACAAGTCTTTGCTGACCTTCCCTTTGTCTTGTGACACCTACCTCCTCTGACCTCCAATGAAGGCATTTCCCACATCACCACTCAATTGATTCTGTTGTTGATTCCCCCACATTAAAAAAAAAAGGTCTTTTTTTCTTTCTTTCTTTCTTTTTTTTTTTTTATTAGTTTCAGGGGTAGAATTTAGTGATTCAGCAGTTGCATATAACACCCAGTGCTCATTCCTTCAAGTGCCCTCCTTAATGCCCATCACTCAGTTACTCCATCCCCCCACCCCCTCCCCTCCAGAACCCTGTTTTTTTCCTAGAGTTAGGAGTCTCTCTTTTTTTTTTAAAAGATTCTATTTATTTATTCATAAGAGACAGAGAGAGAGAGAGGCAGTGGGAGAAGCAGGCTCCCTGCTGAGCAGGGAGCCCGACGCGGGACTCGATCCCAGGACCCCGGGACCATGACCCGAGCCGAAGGCAGACGTCCAACCATCTGAGCCACCCAGGCGCCCGAGTTAGGAGTCTCTTATGGTTCGTCTCCCTCTCTGATTTCATCTTGTTTTATTTTTCCTTCCCTTCCCCTATGTTCCCTTGTTTTGTTTCCAAAAGGCCTTGTCTTTTAACCTAGATATTGCCCGCCCTGTGGGCAGAGTCTTTGCCTTGTATTTCCTGCTCTTGCCCCATAACGCCCTGCCGGGTCCCGTCAATACAGGAGATGGGCTGGGGAGCAGGGCTGAGCCCCAGAGAGGCCACAGCTGGCCCTGCTGGGGTGAGAGGCTGGAGAGAGGAGCACTTCCGAGCTGCCCCAGCCTCCTGCCCGGGAGCTGTCCTTGCTGGCAGTTGTCCGTTGGGAGTCCTGCCTGCCTGTGAGGACCGTGAGTCCTTGTGAGAGCATTGACACCCCACAAGGAGGGCACAGACACTCCGGTCGCTGGGCCGCCAGCATTCCGGACAGTGTCATGTGAGGTGGCATCTGAGGTTATCCCCTTACAGCCTGACAGAGTGTCCCTGGGGGTGGCAGGACAAGGTTCACTGAAGACAGCTTGTGGCTAGAAAAGGAAGGGGTCATTTTGATGGCCATTCCTTCAGCCTTCAGCCATGCTCCATCCAGAGCCTGGGGTGCCTGCCCCGTCCCACTTGCCATTCTGGGTTCAGTGATGCAGATCGCCCAAAGCAACCTGTTGCAAGTAGCCCCCCACCTTGCAACTGTCCCCCTATGAAAAGTACCTTATTTGCTGGCAAAGAATGGTGACCTTTCTTGAGTAGACGTCGGCTCCCAGCCCCACAGGCCAGACCACTGCCATGGAGGTGGGAGGGGTAAGAAGAGCCTTTAATTTAAGGGCAAAGAGCCATCCCCTTTCCTAGGGTTCTGTTATATGTCACTTGCTGTGCAGGGTTCCAAGAACTATTTGGCTTCTCAACAGGGAACATGATAGAATGTCAAGACCTAAGCTAATGTAAAATATGTTTTGCCCCGCCAAGTCAGGCACAGGCAAACCAAGAAGCCCATCGGTCATTCACGCGTCTGTGCCATGTGGCCGAGGGGCTCTGCTGATGGGCGCTGGCCTTTCCAGAGAGGCGAGGAGATGGAGGTCAGGCACACAGGGGCTTCTTACTCTGAGCAGGCTGATTTTGAAAAGCATGTGGGCATCCCTTAAAAAAATGCACATTCTTAAAAGGCAGTTGTTTCCTGTCTCTCTCTTTTCCCTTATATTTTCCCCCTTGCTGTTTTTCCCCCCCCCCTCCACCTTCCTGCCCCCCCCCCTTTCTGTATCTTTGTATTTATCTGTTGTGCCTTCGGCACCAGCCCCAGATTTCCAGGTGACAAGGCTGGCCAGGTTTATAGATGCCGCATTCTAGTACTTGGGGGCTTGAGATTTAGATACCAGGACAGAGCGACCTACAGCGTGCCAGGGTTCAGCCTCGGGCCGGTAGGGAGGGCGACACTGGCCATCGTAATACAGCTGTTGAGCAAAATCATCATGGGCAGGTACAACCCACGGGAGGCTGAAACAGGACCAGGGGACAACGTCACACTTCACACACCCTGGCCCCAGTACAACAAGAAATGTTTGGCTGCCAGCAGAAACCCCAGCAAATAGCGGCTTATACCAGAGGGACGTGTATCCTCGACTTGATACAAAGTCTGGGGGCAGGAGGCCCAGGGTTGGTTTAGTGGTTCAGCAGGGACTCCAGGGGCCCAGGGTCTTTCCATGCCTCCACCTCGCCATGTCCAGTGATGTACTTATTCTCACATCTGTGGCCTCCTCCCGACGGTGCCAAGAGTCTCCGTTTACCTCTCTCATCTGCGAGTGGAAATTTTGGATCCTTATTGCAAAGGAAATGCTGTTTAGGTATGAAAACTGACACGTGGGCCTGAGTCATTTTAGGTTGTCAGTGGCGGGGTGAGCTGAGACTCCATTTTCCTAGTAACCTTTCCCAGTTATTCTTTCTCAGCATCACAGATTGTGAAGAACTTCATTTCTCCATGGTTTCTTCCAGCCCAGAGTTCACTGTGCAGCTTAATTTTCATCGACTGATAAACCAAGGCTTAACTGAGAATTTTTATGAGCTCCTGCCATAGAGACCAATAAAGTCTGGCCGCATATCCCCTTTTTTTCTGGCTGGTTCATCATATCAGGCTGGCCCATTGGTAACAGACTGTTCACATCATTTACCCAGTGGGTTGGTGTTAAGTTATAGGGCCCTCTGGTTGGAAGTTTATCTTTTGAAAAGTTTGGGTCTAGTGTTCATTTTGCCTTTTCTAGCACTGAATCTTGGGAAATGATTTCTCTGCTAAAATAATTTTGATTTTTTTTTTTTTTAAAGATTTTATTTATTTATTTGAGACAGAGAGAATGAGCAACAGAGAGCATGAGAGGGAGGAGGGTCAGAGGGAGAAGCAGACTCCCCGCCGAGCAGGGAGCCCAATGCAGGACTCGATCCAGGGACTCCAGGATCATGACCTGAGCCGAAGGCAGTCGCTTAACCAACTGAGCCACCCAGGCGCCCCATAATTTTGATTTTTAACAGGCATGTCCATACCCCTGCATCTGCTCTCCACCACTCCAGTGGGAAAGGGAGACTGCGGTTTCATGGTAGCTGTCTTTTTGATGAATGTCCCCATGTCCACCCAGACGCTGTGACATTCCTCTCTTCTCCACTTGATAATCTGAAAATCTTCCGAACCAGCTTGTCCTGTTATAGGCCTGTGGCTCTGGAATGCCACAGACGTTCTGGATTTCAGTCCCCAGGGCCTACGCTGGCTAGCATGGGCCCAAAGCTGATAAGGCAGTGAGCTAAAGACACAGCACCCTGGTGACGGGGCGGCAGGACCGTGGACTGGGGCCAGGGTGTGTGAAGTGTGACGTTGTCCCCTGGTCCTGTTTCAGCCTCCCGTTTTCATCGACTCCCAAATGCATTTTGCTTTTTGGGACTCTTCACTCTTTCCCACCGAAACGTGCTCCCAGATGTGCCCAACTGTGCCCTTCGTTTTCCAACCTATGGAGGAAGAGTGGATGTTACCCTGTGGCAAACCGTTCTTGTCACAGGTACTCATCCTCCCACGGCAGAAGATTTTATATTAAAAGCCAGTAATTCTGCTTACTTCCCTGAAAGTTGACAGCCTGGGAGGTTCTTGATTGGCTTTATGATCAGAAGGGTTTGTCACACTTTCGTTTGGATTTGGGGAATCTTCCAGAATAGGTACTGTTGGGATTAAGGGTCTTGTCTGCTTGGTGGCCCCCAGCATCTGAGGGTGAAATGAAGAGATCTCCAAGGGGAGGGTTCTAGATCTAGATTACCTGCCTTGGAATCCGATTCCAACTGTTAACCTACTTGCTGTGTGTCCTTTGGATAAGTTGTTTAAGCTCTCTGTACTGCAGTTTCTCCATCTGCAAAATGAGAATAATCCATAGTGCATGTCACATACGGTTCTTAGGAGTCAATGAGTTAACGTATGGGTGCTTAAAATACTACCTGGCAATTGGTAAGCATCATATTATTTGTTAAATAAATAAATCTTACTAGTTTGAGATATTTTTGTTGGTTTGCTACTTTTCTAACTGAAGTTTTTGTTGAGATCATTGTAGATTCAGATACAGAAATAATCCAGAGTTCCCAAGTACATGTTCCATTTATTCTAGTTTCCCTGTACTGGTAACATTTTGCAAAAATACAGTACAATATGGCAACCAGGATATCAACACTGATACAATCCACCTATCTTATTCAGATCTCTCCAGTGTTGTGCATACTCATTTGGATGTGTTCGTGCAGTTAGTTGTGTGTGGTTTTATCCCTCACATTGCCCTTTTATGACCGCACCCACCTACCTCCCTTTCTCAGCAAGCCCTGGCGATGATTAATCTGTTCTCCATTTCTAAAAGTTTGTCCTTTCAGGGGCTCCTGGGTGGCTCAGTCAGTTAAGCGTCTGCCTTCGGCTCAGGTCATGATCTCAGGGTCCTGGGATCGAGCCCAGCATTGGGCTCCCTGCTCAGCAGGGAGTCTGCTTCTCCCTCTCCTACCCCTCCCCCCAATTCATGCTCTCTCTCTCAAATAAATAAATAAAATCTTGAAAAAAAACAAGTTGTTTTTTTTTTAAAGATTTTATTTATTTATTTATTAGAGAGTGAGCGAGCGAGAAACAGCATGAGAGAGGAGAGGGTTAGAGGGAGAAGCAGGCTCCCCGCTGAGCCGGGAGCCCAATGTGGGACTCGATCCCAGGACCCTGGGATCATGACCTGAGCCGAAGGCAGTCGCTTAACCAACTGAGCCATCCAGGCGCCCTGAAAAAAAATAAGTTTGTCCTTTCAGAGAATGTTATATGAATGGAATCATACCATTTGCAGCCTTTTGGGATTAGCTTTATTCACTCAGCATAGTTTCCTGGAGACTTACCCGAGTTGTTGAGTGTATCAATAGTTCATTCCCTTTTCTTGCTGGCCAGCATTCCGTGGTATGTACGTACCACAGTTTCTTTAACCATTCACCAGTTGAACCATTCACCTATTTTTGGTTATTGCAAATAAAGCTGCTACGAACATTTGTGTATAGGTTTTCATGTGAACACATGTTTTCATTGCTCTGAGATGAATGCCCAAGGGGGCAATCATCGGGTCATATGGAAATCCCATGTTTAGATTTACTACCGTAATAGCTATAACACTTTGTTATTTAAATTTGTGGCTCCCAACAATAAGTTTATGTTCCATTCTTTGACTTATAGTAAGCATTGTATTAGTACTTGTTAAATAAATTAGAATGAGTCACTGGCTTTTACAGTGTGTCCAACACTGTGTAAGGGATAGATGAGGGAAGGAGATCCAAGTGGTGTGGTGATGGTTCTTGTCTTCAAGAAATATTCACCTTTGGTCTGGGGAATTAAGTAGTTGCAAATAGTAGCCAATGTAGATTGTGTGCTATCAGATTACCGAGGGCTTGAAAAAACCCAGTGGACAGCTTGGTGGGCAGTGCAGGGTGGGGAGAGAATGAACGTCTGCGAAAGGGTGGTCAGCGTTAGTGCCACCGTGTCTGAGATTGGGAATTTTGATGGTCTTGGTACTTGAGAAAGATTTGGAAACATGTGCATTTGAAGAAAAGCGTCAGTTTTGCACAGAAAGTGTGCTTGGGTCAAAGGTAAGGATCGTTGTGGAATCATAAATTTGTTTGTAAGAGCATTCTTCCCAGGAGAGAACAGGTGCGTGGTGTTGCTGGACAATCAGCTGGATCTAACAGTTCACCACTGTGGACTAGGAGCTGGATTGCTGGCCGGCCACACTTTTCCCCCAGTTCCGGCAGGATGCTGTTCCTGCCCGTGGCGTGGGGTCAGTTTGGTGGAGTGCAGTGAAAGCTCAGCCAGCACGCTGGACACCTGGACAGATAATTTTTCATATTCCTCTTCCATGAGTGACAAAATTATTTTCGGTAAAAATCACGTAGGCAGCAGCCATTATTTTCTTGATTTTTTTCCCTTTACTTTGTAAGGATTAAAAAAAGACATTGAAGTTTTAAAGATACTAGTCAATTTAATACAATATTTCACAGCTGAATTAAAATTTGCTCATGCCAAGCAAAATGCAAGATGTATCTTGCAGTTTGTGGTTTTAAATTTTATTTTATTTTATTTATTTTTTATTTTTATTTATTTATTTTTAAAGATTTTATTTATTCATTTGAGACACAGATACAGAGAGAGAGAGAGCATGAGCAGTGGGAGAGGCAAAGAGAGAGGGAGAAGCAGACTCCCCGCTGAGCCAGGAGCCCGATGGGGGACTCGATCCCAGGACCCTGGGATCATGACCTGAGCTGAAGGCAGCCGCTTAACCATCTGAGCCACCCAGGCGCCCCTGTGGTTTTAAATTTTAAATACAAATGAAAGCTCCACATGGTCACAGAGGGCCAGAACTGAAGTAACTCTGTGCTCTCACTGTGGATGGTAAATCTGTTTAAACATATGAATATATAGTACTGCCGGGATTGGAGACGGAACTGTGTCGAAAGTGGAATCAGAAGATTCTGACCTATTATTAAGTTATTTCTGAAATCAGTTGGTGTTTGGGTTTGCATGGGGTGGGACCACCTGCAAAGGTAGGAGTTCTTCAAATTACCTTTCCTGTAAATACATTGTTTATCAAAGGGTAAATACGACAGATATGCTCATTTGAAGTTTCCATGTGTAATATTCGAACTCTACAGTAACTGTAGGAATTGTTTCGAACTTAAGCTCACAAAATATTTTGCTTTCCAGGAGGAATAGCTTCTCACTGACATTGTTTAGAATTGCTGATGCTTGGTGATAAAAGAAAAAGAGTAGATGACTTTTAGTGGTTCTGTTATTATTCTAAATTCTATGGAGACAAGGCCCTGCCTTAATTCCTGCCCTGGGGAAACCCCACATTGGGTTTCAACACTAAGGAAAAAGCAGGGGATTTGGGACGTCAGTTGACTGGAATTCGAAGCCCAGCCTTGCCTATTTGTAGCCCTGTGATTTTGAGCAAGTTACCTTACCAGTTGTGGTCAGCTTCCTCATCTGCAAAATGCTAAGATTTTGGTGGGTTAATAATATAATGTGCACAGAGGTCCTGGGGGAGGTTCCAGTATACAGTAAGATCTTAACGTGAGCTGTCTTCCCTTCTCTATCTGGCATGGGCAACATCTGTGTGTCTTTTTTTTGTTTGTTTTTGAGAGAGAGAATGAGAGACAGAGAGCACGAGAGGGAAGAGGGCAGAGGGAGAAGCAGACCCCCTGCTGAGCAGGGAGCCCGATGCGGGACTCCTGGATCATGACCCGAGCCGAAGGCAGTCGCTTAACCAACTGAGCCACCCAGGCGCCCCAACATCTGTGTGTCTTGAGACCAGCCCTGGACCCTGAGAAGGGAGCTCAGGCTGATGGCCCTCTTTCGGACCCCTGCCCCCCCCCCCCGAAAACCTGCAGCAATTGCAGTTAGACCGCATTCATTGGGTGACAGTGTTGAACCCGAAGGGAAGCTTGAAGAACTCCCCCGGGGCTCTGAGATGCATCCATCAGGATTCAGGTTTGGGTATGGAGAGCTATTCTGGTCTCTCCTGGGCTCAAGGGTGGGGAATTTAGAACCCTGTGTTCAATTTGTCTGTCGGAGGTTAAACCTCAGGAACAAAAGTGGTTCTCCCTTGCTTGAGAGAGAAAAGGTTCTGCAGCTGTTTTTCCTAATGGAAGAGGCTTGGTTGTTGTAGTCCACGCCTTTTACAGACCACTTTTCTCCTCTGTCTTTGCCTCTTCCTCCTACTGATAATTGCCAAGGAATGTGGCCCAGGCCTTTTGTTGGCTTTTGCGAGCCTTTTATAGCAGTTTAGAAAGAATTTGTGGTATTCCTATCCTGTATTAAAGATCAAGCTATTCTTATGCATGCCCCAGCTCAAGTTAAACATAGAAATATGTTCAAATGACCCAGGGAGGTGCTAGGATGACTACTTTATGCAGCAAATTTTTGTCGTAAAACGAACTTTTTGCACTTTAAAGGGGCTAAAGAGAATTCTTAATTTTATACAGTTTAATCTGCCAAGTGATAAGGTTTTCTTTTCCTTTACTTTTGTGGGAAGTCTATTTAGTGACGGCTTATTAGAGTATAGGGGAAGAAGCACATAGTTTGTTATCAAAAAAAAAATTGAAAGCGTATTCCAAAATTTATCCTAGAAAACTATCTCATATTGTAAATAATCTTGGATGTAGATTTTTGGATGTGAAATGGAGCTTAAGATTTTATTTTGGCTAACCTGATATTCCAGAGTGTTTTGTATTTCTACAGTATTAGCTGCATAGCCAATTCATTTCAACTGGAAAATACATCAGAAAACATAAGATTTAATCAAGGTCAAGCTAAAAATAAACTGGGTTTTTTTTTTTTCATGTTTTTTCCTGGCCTTATTCTCATCTCGCCAATTTATTCCTTAGAGAAACTGAACCTTTTCAGAAAACGCAATGAATGATCTTAAAGGCAAACGTGATAGATCTGAAGCCTTAAAAATATAGAGTGAACACTTGGTGGTCATGGTTAAATTAATGTGCATGAACAGGGCCGGCCGCACTGGCATGTGACCTGTGTGTGAGGTTTGCAGTTTCTTGCTTAGAAAGGCCTGTCCTTGGTTTAATTCTCTGTTGCTGCCATTTTGAAATTCTTAATCATTTTTAAACAAGGGACTCCAAATTTTCATTTCCCACTGGACCCCACAAATCATGTAGCAGGTTCTATGTATTGGCTACCCTGGTAATTCAGTTCAAATTAGTTTTGTGCTTTTGAATTTCCAGCTTAATCCCAACTAGACGTTTATCAGCTTTTTTAAAAAAAATTCTTTTCTGTTACATGAATTTGTGAGAACCAACTTCATGACCTTTTATTTAGATACATGTTTTTCCGACAATTTTCACAGTTGTAATTATTGGAGAAGGTGATATTTTTTGAACACTTTAGTTTTGCTGCATATGATCTAAAACTAAAATCTCCTTTCTCTACTAGTATCTCTTCAAGTATGTAGGTTCTATGATTTTTTTTTTTTTTTTTTTGCTGGATAATAAGTGAAATGAAACTCTTGTTTCTCAAATTATTAATAGCGGCTGTTGTCAGAGGCTGAGATTTCAGAAGGTGTTTCACTTTTTAAATTTTATAGCTCTGAATCCAAGCGTCTGTAACAAGCAGGAATTATTTTTATCATTCAGGAGAAAAAAAAAGAACAATAAAGGTTTAAAAAAAAACACCCTCTTAACTTGTAGCTTTAAAAAGAGAAGCCGCTCCTTTTGATCCTGGTAGACAGCCTTGTGGAGCTGGGGCTCGGGGGTTCCCATTCTTGCAGGGCACCCACAGAAATGTGCGGACAGTTCAAGATAATGGCTTGGGAGCAAGCGGGGCGGAGAGTAGGCGGCACTATTTGTGGCAGAATTGTTCAGTGGGTGTTTGTAAACTTGGGGATAATCTGGATTTGGCATCTAATTTTACGTGAAGCCCCGATGGAATCTTCTTTCATTTTAAGTCCTTGGCTATCAGTTGTGGTGTTTCTTTGTTTTTCTTGTTTTTTTTTTTTTTTTAAGATTTTATTTATTTATTTGAGAGAGAGAGAATGAGAGACAGAGAGCATGAGAGGAAGGAGGGTCAGAGGGAGAAGCAGGCTCCTCGCTGAGCAGGGAACCCGATGCGGGACTCGATCCCGGGACTCCAGGATCATGACCTGAGCCGAAGGCAGTCGCTTAACCAACTGAGCCACCCAGGCGCCCTGTTTTTCTTGTTTTAAAAGCTCTTCTCAACTCTTCAGTTGCAGGTCTGAAATGTGGCCCTTTGGGCCAACGCTGCAGCTTGCCTTTGAACCAGGGCAGGGCTGTCCGTCCTTCTTCTGATGAGGGGTCAGGTTCAGTGTGAGATAAACAGCTTCAGCCTGTAAACCCTTGTGACATGTCTCACCCCCCTGTCCACTGTGGCACCATGGACGCCCTCCTGCTGCTTGTGATACAGCCAGGATTTAAATGCTAGGGTCAAAAGTAAAAGAACCAGTGGATGACCCTGGCATTCCTTTGCTGGACACCTGCCTCTGAGAAGGCAAGCCTGCAGGCGTGCTGGGAGCACTGGAGCAACCAACAGGCCAGTGTGGGACAAGCCCCAGCCCAGCCAGCTCTGCCCGGCCCCTCTGCCCTGATGGCGGGCGGGGGAGGGGGTCACCTCAGAGTTTTCTCTCTGTGCTATTTATGGGCGGGGATGCTTTGAGTGAAGGACCTGACAAGTCTTGAATGTAATCTTGAAGATAAATTATAATTTCAAAACTTACAAGGGTCAAAGTAGAACAAAGTCAAAGCCCATCTGAGTTTAAGAGAATGTGATGTTTGATCCATTTGGCTTATTTATTTATTTATTAAAGATTTTATTTATTTGAGAGAGAAGGAGAGAGCACAAGCGGTGGGGGGTGTGGGACAGGCAGAGGGAAAGAGGGAGGGAGAAGCAGATTCCCCGCTGAGCAGGGAGCCCAAAGCGGGGCTCGATCCCAGGACCCCGAGATCATGACCTGAGCTGAAGTCAGACGCTCAACCATCTGAGCCACCCAGGGGCTCCTTTATTTATTTAAAGATTATTTAAGTAATCTCTACACCCAGGGTGGGGCTCGAACTCACGACCCTGAGATCAAGAGTCACATTCTCTTCCGACTGAGCCAGCCAGGTGCCCCTCGGTCAGTTTGCTTTTTAACTTGTGGCCCTTGGAGGCCCAGGGACTGCCACAAAGGAGACAGGATAGGGTGAGTGTCCCCATCCCACATCTCCTGGACCTGCTTCAATCACATCAGCATTAGATTTTAGTCTTCCACCTAGTATTTCATACGAAGAGAGAGTTCACGGCTAAGAAGCCGGAAGTGTGAAAACCACACAGGCTGGTCCATCTCTTTCCATGCTGTTTCACCCTTGGCATCTAAGATCTCTTAGCTCTAACATTTGTGCTGATGAGTGAACCAAGATACCAGTAGTTGAGCTATGACCGTATTGAACATTTTGCTTTGTCTCTGAGGCAGTCTTTAGCAGAAGAGGTTGGTGGCTGTGCTGAGCAGGGTATTCCCAGATAATCTGGAAATTCAGCCAGGACTGTAAGTGATGACATAATGCACGCACTTCTACAGCATCCACTGTGTGCTCAGCACTAGGCAAGAAATGCCCACATGTTCACTCATTTTCCTCACAACAACCCCATGGGTCAGCACTGTCCTGTCCCCTTTGTACCTCCAGTTCTGAGTTTAGAGAACATCTGAGTTTGGGGTCTACCCCTTTGGGTCTCCTGAAAGAGCTGCTTTCCACCTTCAGTTCTCAGCCTCCCAGCCTTAACTGGAACCCCAGACCATTCCTCCCCAACAGGGAGAGGCTGAGAAGGAGAGAGAAGCTCACATTTTTTTGAAGAGAGGCTGGTTCCACTCTCCCTCTCCCTCTTTGGGGAGAAGGGGTGGGGATTCCTTTCCCAAAGTCTCTTGTGAACGCTGGGCACCCTGGTGGCTAGTTTCTCAGGTAGACATCTGCTTGGTTAGGAACTGCTACCTGCTCTGGGCTCCCCACACAGGAGAACTTGAGGTAGGACCGTCACCTGGAGGACAGGTTCCCACATGAGCCCCTGACCCTCAAATATGGAAGAGGGCTGGTGACACAGGGGCCACAGTCTTCTGGGGCTACTATTGCTTGGGGAACAAGGAAGCTTCCACGCAGAGAGGTTGTCATGAAATGCCATTCCTGGAAGATGCCATCCAGATTTCCCAAGGTTACTTTAGAGGAGTGTCTTGGGACGGATACTCTTGTCAATCTTCCTGAGCCCAAAGACCACAGAGGAGGACGTGTGTGTGTGTGTGTGTGTGTGTGTGTAGTATAGTAGTATTTGCCATCACAGTTGTCGTAGCTGTAGTAGGTAACTGGGCTACTGCAATAGTCCACGCGTGGCATGAGAAGACTTTCTAGGATTTTTCTATCTTTATTGATTAAGCTTAATGAAAACTATTCTAGAGACCCTGATAATTACTCTTCTGTTACGTCACAGGTATATACTTTATCACCTGGACTCAAATAAATGTTTCTGTTTGGCTGAAACCATATTTTTTTCTGTAATTCCCCAGCACATCTATTATGTTCTCTATAGAGTAGCTTAAAATGTCAGTCATTTTAGGTTACCCTCACTTTGGCTTCCATTTTTTGAGTGTCTCTTTCTTCCTCTCTCGTGCCTCAGTTGCTCCAGGCTACCTCCTGTAATATTCCTTTGTTGGGCCCGCTGTTTCAGTTCTTTTCAGGACACTCAATGTGAGAATCACAAAAGAGAAGCATTTGACATAAAAGCTCAATGAACAGGGTAGATGCAGAGTAGATCTAGATATACTCATGGAAATACTCCTGGCCAAGGAGTCTGGACAACTGGGGTCCCAGGCCCGGGCTACAGTCCTGCTGAGGGTTGTAAGCAAGTCTCCGACACAGGAACCACACAAATAAGTGCTAGCTAGTCTTATAGCTGTTGTTGGGTATTAGTTGGTTATTAGTTAACCTCAGTTTCCCTCCCTATTAAGTGAGGGATATGGCTTGGATGATATTCTGAGTCCTCTCTACTCTCTTTAGATGCAGCAAGATTAAATTAGATTATAATCCCCACTGGGTTTAAATTACTAGGAGAAAAGACTAGGCCGTAAACCTTGTTCTGTCCCTCATGATACTTTGTACACTAAAGGGACAGGGTAGTTATTGAGTCATTTGGCCCTGCAATCTGAGCATTTATAACATTGATAAGGAATTTCTTATTGTATGCACTTCTTGCAAATTAAAGATGCACTAATATATTAACTCAGCATCAGTACAGTGTTTTAAAAGAGCTTTCACCTCCATTAATTTAATGTCAGTCCCACAACCATTCCCTGAGGTAGGTAGAGCAGATCTAACACCAGTTTCTAGGTGAAGAAACTGAGCCTTAGGGAGGTGGTTATTTTTCGAGTTTCACAGCTGCTGAGTGGCAATCTGGAAGCAGATTCTGGGGCACCTTACTCCTGTGCCAGTATATTTTCTTTCTTTCTTTCTTTTTTTTTTTTTTTAAAGATTTTATTTATTTTTCAACAGAGAGAGAGACAGTGAGAGAGGGAACACAAGCAGGGGGAGCGGGAGAGGGAGAAGTAGGCTTCCCGCCGAGCAGGGAGCCCGATGTGGGACTCGATCCCAGGACCCTGGGATCATGACCTGAGCCGAAGGCAGACGCTTAACGACTGAGCCACCCAGGCGCCCATGTGCCAGTATATTTTCCAATGCACTAAGGACTGCCTCATTAGGCTGGTAGGGAACAATATGAAATACTTCTTTGTGAACACTGATGATATTTAGATACGTTAATCCCTAGAAGATGCAGGTCCCACAGGATCATAACCCAGGAATATCATGAGGATGAAACATACCCATCTACTGGGGATTAAGCAGGTCAGGGCTTGGGGGCAGAGTCACAGAAGTGCTCCTGATCCTGAAGATGGGTTGTTGGGACTTCTGCCAAATGCACTGAGTAGACAGTTGAGCCTCTGCACACTTAGGACTGAGGAATAGTAGGAGACCCTCTTAAGGGAGAGAGAGTGTTCCCTGATTCAAGAGGCTCATGACCCTGCGTCTTGCCCGTGCTGGGCAACTAGAAGTGTAACTATATCTGCAGTCCTTGGAGGGCGGTGGAAAGGTTTTGTAAAGGAGGAGCTCTTTGATATGTGTCCCTGGTACCATTGCTGCAAACCAGGAGGCTGGCCCAGCACTGTCCCCCCTGAAGTGTGCTTGGACACGTGCTTGGCTGGCTAGCTGGCCATCCGGGCTCCTAGGAGCTGCTGGAGGGGCAAGATCCTGGTGACCCCAGGAGCTGCCCCCCTGAGGCACCCCTGGGAGATCACATTCCTTGAGAGTCACCACTTTTGCCCCTAGGATTGTTGAGCGAACTGCTCACGAGCGCTGCCCTCAGAGCAGGATCAGCTGCTAGGAGCTGTGGGAGGCCTGTGGCCAGTGGAAGCCACCGGTGGGAGCAGCAGAGAGGGCGCCAGGCTGAGGAATCCCTCCCAGGGGTCCCCAGCCCTGTGGAAATCTTGAGGAGGGGCAACCTGGTCCGGCTTCCCACCTCGTGGAAAACATTAGGTGGCCTGGTTGGAGACCCAGCAGCCCAGGGCGGGGGTTCCCGCTGGCTTGAATCATCACCTGGTCTCCAGGTTCCTGGGAGGAATGGCTCTTAGAAAAAGGATTCCCCTTGTAGGGACCTTCCCAAATGAACTTGAGAAACGTCAGTAATCCAGCAGATTGTTTTCAGTATTTATGTTGTTAATATTTACATGTCCTCTGCTCCATCACCCTTTCCGGATTAGCTCCCAAGTGGAAGTGAATGTTTCCCACTCTTAGACTCCCATCTGTCTATACCACGGTTATGTCATCCATTTATTCTCTCCTTTGCCGGACATTGGTTGAGTACCTTGGCGGGCTAGGCCAATGTCAGCCTTCCTTTATTGCATTTTACTTATTTGTATACATATTGTAACCTTTCACTAGACTAAAAACTTTTTCGTTAAGTCACAGTAGGCTTAGGCTATAGCCAAATCCCAGAGGCTTAGTACAGTAAAAATGTATTTGTCACTCATCCCACATCCTACCTGGATTGGTGGGGCAGACATTGGAGGGCCTGTTCTGTATAGTCCCTCAAGATGACAGAGCCCCTCCCATCTCATGGCTGCACTAACTGGAACATGGGACCTTCTTGGTCACTGAGACAGGACAAGAGAGCACCGAGGGTCTCACCCAGCAATTAAATGCTTCAGTCAGGAGGTGGCGTGACTGCTCCTCATAGCGCATCTGCAAGAATGAATCACCTGGGCGCACCCGACCAAGAGGGCCGAGAAGGGCAATCCTCCCGTGTGTCAGAAGAAAACCGGGTAAGGGCGAGCAATACAAGTGTTGACATTGCTTTTAATTATGTTCTTGGTTCTTTCATTGGCTTGAAGCAAAGTTGTCTTGGGAAGTCTCATATTCATTTGTAGGAAGGGGTGTAAGTGATGAAGAATGAAGTATATATAGCTAATTGTCCAGCTTGGAAAAGACCAGTAATAAGTAGTTTAGGCATTCTTTGTGTGAAGGTGCCTGTCTTCTCCCTTTCCTGGTAATGGAGAGGTACGTGGTTAGGGATGGAGAAAGCTGTCTGAGCAGGCCAGCACCCCAACCCCTCAATCTAAGGCAAGGTTGGACCTCATTTCCTACTATGGAACAAGAGCAAGGACCGGCTGCTACCACCCCAAGCCCGAGCACCAGAGTGCCTGGCTTCTTTTTCTCTATGGGCTTGGGTAAAGACCAACTTAATTATGTTGCAGCCAACATAATTAAGAAATGCATTGTCGGGGCACCTGGGTGGCTCAGTTGGTTAAGCAACTGCCTTCGGCTCAGGTCATGATCCCAGAGTCCCGGGATCGAGTCCCACATCAGGCTCCCTGCTCAGCAGGGAGTCTGCTTCTCCCTCTGACCCTCCTCCCTCTCATGCTCTCTGTCTCTCATTGTCTCTCTCGCAAATAAATAAGATCTTAAAAAAAAAAAAATTAAAAAAAAAAAAAAAGAAATGCATTGTCTACTTTTATACATTTGACCACCATTGAAAGAATGTGGTTTGGGATTGGGGTAATCTGGTTGATTCAGTCATACAAGATGTAGATCAAGTCCTCATTTAGAATGAGAGCACAAGGGTGGGCAGGGTTTCAGAAGGCAGTGGGTATTTGAATAAGCGAATATTTGTGGCATAGATAGGTGGGGGATGGGGTAAAAGGATTAAACACTCTGGAAAATTTGAATTTACAACTGTGCCTGTTATCCTTCCAGTAATTGTATTTTTAAACATCTGTTGACTGAGCTTTCTTCCTTATGTGTTTGGATTCTGCATAAAGAAAAGTTGGTTGGCTGTATCAGGGTCACATTTAAGTTGTCTGTGTATCCTGTGACGGTCATCTGTACCCGTGTGTCCATCTTTAATTGCATTCTGAGGACAGAGCTGTGGGATGTCTGCTCCACTCTTTTTGTACAGCTCCTTCCACAATGCAAAACAAGGTGTTTAATAAATGATGACACTGGTGAAGGCCGTCTACAGGACAAGTCTTTGTACTCGTTCTCTGCATCTTCATACTTTCTTGTTCTTTCCAAGTTCTGTTGAGACCTATCTCATCTTTGTCCTTCGTATCTCTTAAATACTCACCCGACCAAGAGGGCCGAGAAGGCCCTTCTCTTCTCTCGCCCTTCACCTCCCTCCCTCCAGCAAGTTCTGTCTGTTCTAAGGATGATAACCTGGAGGGAACTTTAAGGAATGTGATGGGCTCACTGGAGTTCTTGGATGACAGGCCCACAGCATGCCCTTCGCAGGCAGAGGGCTTCCTGAGATTGGTGTCCCCTGGCTGCCCAGAGTGACACTGTGGTGAAGCAGAGAGAACGATGACTTTGCAGTTTCTCACACCTGATTTGAATCCCACCTCCACCATTGACTAGCTGCCTGACACTGGGCAGCGATTTCAGATCTTGTTTATTTCTGCTCTGTTGTGGATTGTGTTGTCTGTTTGTTTGCTCTGCCTGCCACCTTCCTCTGGTTCGGGTTTGGTTCCTTCCTCGGGGGCACTCCTCACCTGATCCATGGGGTCCTAGTGGGGCTGTCCATCATAGCCTCGGGAAGGGGGTCTTCCTCACTCACGGACGTGGGCAGGTGACCCAACAGACTCCACGGTGCCGGTCCCTCTCACAGGGTGAGGGAGAAGCACCCCCAGCAAGTCACCTCAATCAGCGGTCCCCCTGGGATGAATACATGGAGAGAAGTGGTTCCTTTTGCAGTAGGGCTGCTCTTCGGAGAAGATGTGTGCCTGGGGCTTCGGGCAGCCCTCTTGTCGGCCAGGTGGTGGTATCCTTTGGGAATGAAGAGAAGCTGAGACAAGGGGAGTAAGAGGTGGGGCAGGACACAGAGGCTTGGCCCCGTTGTCTGCACCTGCAGGCAGCAGCTAGGGTTAGTACCAACCCCGGCTTCCCAAATAGAGGGGCCACCACTCTTCCTTTTGTTTCCGCTCCTTTGAGTTGGGTGTCTGTCACGCGCAGTGAAGGGTTTGAATACAAGAAGCATCATCATCCTTGAGCTTTAGAAGCAACATGTGAATTCATGATTATAAACATTCAGACACCTTAGTGTTTCCTTAGGAGTTTCGAGTCCTACGTGGAAGGTTCCATTCTTCCCCACCCTGCTCGATTTGAATCCTGTCTCCAAAAGTCTAGCGGCTGAGGGAAGTTTGTGGTGTATACTTCCAGGCCTTTTTCTTTGCATTTACATCCATATATATGTAGACACATGCATATAGTTTGTGCTTTATTTTTAAATCTTTTTTTTTTTTTTTTAAAGTAGGGCTCAGTGTGGAGCCTAATTTGGGGCTTGGACTCATGACCCTGAGATCAAGACCTGAGCTGAGACCAAGAGTTGGACACCTGACCCACTGAGCCACTGAGCCACCCCAATTTGTACTTTACTTTTTAAGGGAGTAACATATTATCTCTATTGTTTTATAACTTTTTATAGAGTAACCTATTACATGTGTCATTCTATAATTTTTTATAGTTTCTTTTGAGATATTTGATGCTGGTACATAATAGTTTTACTGCATTTTTATTAAAGATGTCATAGTATTTGATAACATGGAAAATTTGCCTAAGTCATCTCTTGATGGACGTTTAGTTGTTATTGTCATGATTTTTTTTCCTGTTACAACAGTGCTGCGGTGAATACATTTGGGTGTGTTTTCTTGTGTACATATGGAAGTATATCTGTAGGTGTAGACTTCTAGTAGAGTATCTGAGTCATAGGACTTACACAGGAAGCATTTTGATAGATCCTGCCAAATCATGTTCTAAAAAGACCTACTGGCTTACACTCCCACCTGCAAAGTAGAGTGTATGTTTCCCACACCCTCCCCAATACTGAATGTAAGTGCTTTTCTTGAAAACGGGAGGTCCTCCTTTTTGAGCCTGCCTGGGAGCTGGTGAGCTGAGCAACCTATCCTGGGAGTTTTTGGATTTCTCCTTTGTGTTAGTTAGTATGCATAGTTTCTACTTTTTAAAAAAATGTGGCTGTTTGGTTTTTTTTGATTTGAGTAAATTCTTTGCACATTATAGATCTCAACCCTGTGTTAGTTACCTTGTAAATATTTTCTTCTAGGTATTGCTTTTTGTTTTGTTTTTGAATGGGTTGGATTTTGTTTATGTTTTTGTTTGTCTCTTGGGCATATGTGTGTGCCATTTTAGGTTTTGTCTTTGTTCATCTTTGATCAGGCAGACGTTTTACATTTTTTATGAATTCAGATTTGATAGGCTTTTTCTTACAGCTTCTGAGGTTTTTTTTTTTTTTTAAGATTTTATTTATTTATTTAAGAGAGAGCACGTGTGCGAGCACGAGCAGGGGAAGGGGCAGAGGGAGAGGGAGAAGCAGACTCCTCAGTGAGCAAGGAGCCCGACGCGGGGCTCGATCCTAGGACCCTGGGATCATGACCTGAGCCAAAGGCAGATGCTTAACCAACTGAGCCATCCAGGCTCCCCAGCTTCTGAGGTCTGCCTGCATCTTGCTGGTGAAGACCTTTCCCACCCCAGATTATAGATTTCTCCATGTGCATTTTTTTAAACGTTCAGTATTTTGTCCTCCATAGTCATCTTTATGGTGGTTTCTTCATCTATAAATGAAGATAATCAGTATCTCCGGAGGATTTAATGAGACACTGTATAAAGGGTCCTGCCTGCCTCCCTCCCTCCTAGCTTGCTAGGCACGGCATTGACAAGCCTTCAGGGCTGTTGCTTTGATGCCAAGGAATTTGGGCACGGTGTTTGGAAACCGTGTGTTCACCTGCCCCTGGCGGGTGACTGGCTGCTCCCAAGGTGTGCTCAGGACCTCACTGCAGCGCTGCTTTCCTGGAACAGCAGAACATTCCTCAGATCCATGATCTTGGTCCACAGTTGGCTGCACAGCCTTGGGACCTGAATGTGTTCTCAGACCTGAAACCTTAGAGGCATCCTGGCCTCTCCTCTCCTTCTCTCCCGCCTCCATCTATCAGCAGATCCTGTCACTTTACCTCAAAATGTGTGCAGAATCTACCACCCCCACCACTTTGTCTGCTGCCCGTGAGTCAGGCCACCGTGGCCTCTCCCCCAGACACTGCGTTGTCCTTCCGTCTTCGGCCGCTCCAGTCCGTTCTCCCCCAGCAGCCGAGTGACCTTTGAAAATGCAAGTCCCATTGCTTCCCTCCTGTGCTCAGAACCTTCCAGACCCTCCCCATGTTACTGAGAATAGAATCCAGAGGTGTGGCCTGTGCGGCCCTCCCTGGCCCTGACCATCATGTCCTCTCCCTTCCTCTCCCCTCCCTGACACTCTCGCCTCTGGCTATCTCGCTTCTCCTCCGGTGTCCCAGGCCCTTTGCTCCTGCTGCCTGGAGCCCTCTCCTTCCGGATGTCTGCAGCATCCACGCCCTTGCTGCCTTCCCTGCCCGGGGCCCAAGCAGCAGCCCCCATCCCTCTCTGCCCCTCATTCCTTGTTCGGTTGTCCTCTCGTCCTTGTCATTGCCTGGGACATTATGCATTTGTCTAGTGTTCAATCGGCCTGTGCTGGAATGCAGTTTCTTCCAGAAGAGACATTGTTTCGTTTCCTGCTGATGAATCTCCGGCCCCTAGCACAATGGCCGGTGTGCCCAAGTCCCTCACCTATTAGTTGGGGGACCGTGGGAATTTGGCACCTGCACTGTTGCTAGAGAGCCCCGAGTCTGCCGGGAGGACCCCGGCTACCTTCTCACGGTCAGCTCAGGGTGGCCAGCGTGATGGCCGTTTCCCGGGGGCTCCTGCAGGCTCTGCGGGACAGGAGAGGTCAGTGTCCCTCCTAAGTTCCCGGGGAACAGACCCTGCCTTTCACATGACCAGAGGGCAAACCCAGCCAACGCTTTAGCAGCTTCCCTAATTGGGGGAAAACAACCTGTGGCTTCCGACTCTGGCTTTGCTTGTGAAAGTATCTCCCTACTTCTCAGGAAACATCTTTTTTTTTTTTTTTTTTTTAGGAAACATCTTAATGTAGCCGTGTATTTGGATCTCCCGCACCTTCTCATTTCACCAAGCTATAAAATGAAGGCCTAAAAATAGGTGTGATGAGCAGATTAAGGCAATTTATTGCAGAGCTCTTCTGCCGCCACCCCCCCCCCGCCCCCACTTCACTTACAGCTTAAGCGCAAGATGCATGAGCACAGTGCCCAGAGCGGCCTGGGGAGGTGGGGGAAATGCATTGGAAATGCATTGGAATGAGGCGTGTGGGGAGTCAAGTTTTGCCCCTCTCCCTGCACTGGGCACCTGCCCCCTCCCCCTGCTCCGACTGCTGCTTTTTCTCTACCTTTGGTTAGTTGCGGGGGGGGTGGTGCGGGGTGCGGTTGGTGTACTTTGTAATCTGGAGCAATGAAGCTAATTGTATTAGAAATAACTTTATTTTGATGACAGCATTCTCTCTATAGAGCTTTCCTGCCTTTTAGTTGCTGTCAGTGTTTAAGTATGGTTGTTAAGCCAAATGATTTGAAATGATTAATAGATTTATTTCAAGCATAACAGCAGGCATTTTAAAAATTAAAAAAATTTTAAATTAAGCTCTACGCCCTATGTGGGGCTCGAACTCACAACCCTGAGATCAAGAGTCGCACGCCCTACCGACTGAGCCACCCAGGCGTCCCAAAATTAATTTTTTAAAAAAGATTTTATTTATTTCTTTGAGACAGCGAGAGAAAGCATGACCAGGGGGAGGGGCAGAGGGAAAGGGAAAAGTAGACTCCCTGCTGAGCAGGGAGCCAGATGCAGGGCTGAAACCCCAGGGCCCTAGGATCATGACCTGAATTGAAGGCAGATGCTTAACCAACTGAGCCACCCAGGTACCGCCCAAAATTAAATTTTAATTACACAGGTAACATATGAATACATTCTACTTTAAAACATTAAAACATAACCTATAAAGGTACAGGATCTTTTTTCCCACCATCTCCAGTCTCAGATCCTGCCCCAGAATCCGTCACTGTTGTCCATTTGTATCCTGTCCTTTGCTTCCCAAGGAACCCTGGAGCACGGAGTAATGGTGCTGATTTCCCCCAGAGCCCTAGGGTCGGGGTTCAGGGGCTGCACACTGCAGGCTGGCACAAGCTTCCCAGCAACCCTGCGAGCTAGGAGGTGGCTACCCTGTGGTTGAGAGCAGCTCCGTTGAGATATTTAAGTCACATCCCATAAGATTCCCCCCTTTTTTAAAATTTTATTTTATTTATTTATCTGAGAGAGAGAATGGGAGACAGAGAGCATGAGAGGGGGAGGATCAGAGGGAGAAGCAGACTCCCCGCTGAGCAGGGAGTCCGATGCGGGACTCGATCCCGGGACTCCAGGATCATGGCCCGAGCCGAAGGCAGTCGCTTAACCAACTGAGCCACCCAGGCGCCCCAAGATTCCCCCTTTTAATGTGGGCCACTCAGTGATTTTTTTTTTTTTTGGTGTGTTCATAGTTGTACACCCATCACCACTGTCTCATTCCAGAACGTTTTCATACCCCGAAAGGAAACGGAACATCCACTAACAGTCCCTCCCCATTTGCACGCGGGCAACCTCGGTGCCCACAGGTGTGTCTCCCAAGGCCTCATCTTTTTCACGGGCAGCTCTGCAAGAGGGCTTAATCAGGATTTCCCCAGTTCTGTTTCAGGAGCAGAGGAAAGATCACTAAGTCATGGGATCACTGACTCACTTCGAAGTGCAAGTGGGGAGAAGGGGTCAGTTATTCAGCCTGCCCAGCGTTCTTCCCGAAGACCTGCTGCAAAATGCCTCCAAACGTTGCTGCAGCCACCGGCGTTCTGGGTCATCTTGTTGCCCTGCTGGTGGTCTGGCCCTTGGAGACCTAGAGAGGGTACATTCTTTCTTTGTAGCCAGTGCAGATATTTTTGCTGCGTGTGAATCATCTGAGGAGTGAGAATAATCCTCCCAGCAGGCAGGGAAGACAAGATCACCATTATCACCGAAAAGCATTTATCAAACACCTATTGTGGGTGCACCTGGTTTAGGACAGTCTTGCCCGGCATTCCTTCCAGGAACTTGGCCTCTCGGACCCTGAAGCCACCCCGAGCATGTGCTAGGTGTTCAGGGAATGCGGTTCAGTCTGTGATTCAAGGAGTTTTAAGTCTTCGGGTTGGAGGAACACCCGAGGACCGCCACATTTACTGCAGGGTGGGCTGTGAGAAGCATTTACTAGCGTTGCTAATGAAGTGACAGGTGCACTGTGAACTTGGGCAGTCAGCGCCCTGTCCCTTCCGTGGAGCAGGATGATCATTCTTCCCCCGTTTAATTCACAGGGATGTCTTGAGAGCAAATGAGAACGAGAATGTGCTAGTTGCTCTAACATTTTGGAGTCAGGGATCCCTTTAAGTGGCTGATGAAAGCTTTGGACTTTCACCTTAGAAGAATTACTCTGGAGCGCATGATTTTGCAAACAGTTTCAATTTCATGGTTTTTATGGGCATCCTGACACCCAGGCATGGCCCCCTGCAGGGCTATAGGTTAATAGCACTGTTGCAGAGCTTATGCCTTGAAGGGTGTTTTTGAAATTCCAGATGCCAGGTGGTAATTCACATTGCTATTATTAAGAATACTATTCCTCAGTTATTTCTGTGTTAAAAAACCTTCTCCTTTCTCCTTCGCTAAATGTCCTTTATGATGAGGTGTTATTTAGATTCTTGAATCCCAAGGATAAAGCAAAAGCAAGATAATCTGCTTGACCGGATTTTTCTCCTGTTCTTGTACACGTGTACAAAATAAAATAGGAAACAGTGGCATGGGGCAGACTTTTTTCTTTTTAATATACAAACAAAGCCCAGCAATCTGGATTTTGTGTATGCCATCGTGCTTGGCTGTGTTCTTTGGGGACTGCAGAGCTCACGGCGCTGTTTGTGGGGGGCAGTGTTAAATCCGCTGCTCTTGTAAAACTAATTTTATGGCACATAGCTGGGGTGGCGTGTGTGTCGGAGGCCGAGGGCAGTGGCCACTCCAGGCTTCCCCGAAACGCGGAGGCAGGATTGACAGGCACAGCTTGGTCTCCAAGCTGGGGGGCGGGGGGAGGGCGGGGAATCTGCTGTGTGTGCAGCCTCCTTCCTGCCCCTCCCCGTGCTGGCAGGCAGACGCGGGGTGCAGAGGTACCATTGGCTGCCCCCTCCGCCCCTCCTGCCTGAGTCCTCTCCCTGCACACCCCTGACGTAGCCCCTCGACTGGCCGGCCTCTTGGTGGAATGTCCTGTCCCGGAGGCATTGCATCACTGCCGCCCGGACTCCTGCTTCGGAGGGCTGGTGTGTCTCTGACCATGAAAGGGCTGGGGTTTAGGTTTCAGGGCTGCTGGGGTGTCTCTGTCCTAGGTGGCCTGACTCAGAGTTGGAATGGTAAGGTCGACATGCCACTCAGCATCTAGAGCAGAGTTCTTTTTTTTTTTTCTTTTTTCTTTTTTCCCACTAAAGCACTTTCTAAAGTCTCCCGTTATGATGCTCATGGCATGACCTGTGGTTCAATGCACCAGCACTGAGCCAGGCCCCCTGTTCGCCGTCTGCAACTCTCAGGGTAGCCTGAGATGGGCCAGCAGATGGTGGCAGGACCACCGAGAGCCCAGGTGATGCCACAGCCTGCTGATTAACCCTAGGGTCCCCACCCGCTGGGTGTGGGCTCATGGGCAAGCGATGGCCCCTTTAAGCTACTTTACTCAGTCTCCTTGTCTGTGAGGTGGGAATGGAAGACTTCCTTCCTTGGGTTTATTTATTTATTTATTTTTAAGATTTTATTTATTTATTTGACAGAGAGAGACAAAGCAAGAGAAGGAACATAAGCAGAGGGAGTGAGAGAGGGAGAAGCAGGCTTCCCGCTGAGCAGAGAGCCTGACATGGGGCTCGATCCCAGGATCCTGGGATCATGACCTGAGCCGAAGGCAGATGCGTAACGACTGAGCCACCCAGGCGCCCCACCTTCCTTGGGTTTAGATGGGGATTAAATGACAATGCCCCGTTTGTCCCCAAGACCACCCTCCCTTCTGACACGAGTTGCAAATTCAGGGGTTTCTGAGACCACACTCAGGTGTGATAATTCATTAGGAGGATTGGTAGAACGTCCTAGAAGCTGTTACAATCACAGTTATGGTGAAAGGAGACAGATTAAAATAAGCCGGGAGAAGAGGTACACAGGGCAGAGTCTAGGAAGGTTCCACGTGTGGAGCTTCTGATTATCTTCTCCCCTTGGAATTAGGCAAAACATTCCCTTTCTTCTCCAACGGTGTGTGATGGTACACAGGGACTATCACCCACTGGGGAAGCTCCCCTGAGCCTTGGTGTCTAGGGTTTTTACTGGGGCTCGGTCACGTGGACGCAGGTGAGTGCCTGCCTGGCTGACCTCAGTCTCTGGCCCTTCTGGAGGTTAAGCTGATGCCGTGTGGCCTGGAGCCCCCACCATAAACCACATCGATAGACCATCTGGTATGACCTAAGACTCCTGGTTGAACAGACACCTGTCAGGCAGGACAATCCAAGGGTTTAAAAATCACCTCCCAGAGCCAAGGGCAAGGAAAAAGCCAGACATTTCTTGGGTAAAGTTGATTTTTTTTTTTTAAGATTTTATTTATTTATTTGAGAGAGAGAGAGAGAATGAAAGAGAGAGAGAGAGCATGAGAGGGGGGAGGGTCAGAGGGAGAAGCAGAATTCCCGCCGAGCAGGGCGCCTGATGTGGGACTCGATCTCCAGACTCCAGGATCACGACCTGAGCCGAAGGCAGATGCTTAACCGACTGAGCCACCCAGGTGCTCCGGTAAAGTTGATTCTTGACTGCACAGGACAGTGCCTGGTATGTGGTAGACTTCAGGGGATTGCTGTTAGCTCTCATTTTTTATGCCCCAGGGTCAAGGTGAGGGTAAGTCACTTCTTTTGTGGATTTTCTTTCTTTCTCCCTTCTCTTCAGTTATGTCTGTGGTCTTGAAAGGGTGTCACTCACTTGTCTATTTGAAGTTAGTCTTGGGGTATATTTGGGGTATATTTTGCCTCTTATTCATATAGTGCTTGAAACCTGTCAGGCTCGCATGTGCTTGCTTGAACCTCACAACACCTGATGAGGGGGGTGGGCTGGGTGTCATCATCCCAATCTGACAGGGGAGGTGGTGCCTTCATAGGAGGCTCACTGAGTCACCAGGACTCAGGACTGACCATAGGGATGAAGATGGCAGTCCTGGGTACCTTTTCATCTCCTTCTGCTGACTCTGAGCCATGCCATCCTGGTTCATGCGCCCAGCCTTGAAGCAGATGGACCTGGGTTCAGATTCGGTCTCTGCGACACCCAGGCTGCGTGATTTGGGGAAGATTCCGCCATCGCTTTCCTGTCCCATAGGATTGTTGTCAGAATCACATGCGATCGAGCATGTGAAGGGTAGGCTCATAATACTGTGAGCCCATGTGGAAGAGTAATACAATACTGGTTCCCTGTTAACTATTACTGCGGCAACGCAAGCAACGACTTCTCAAGGATTTTGCCAGGTGTGGAGAAACTCAGAATGAGATTTCTTGAATACAGAGAAGGCAGTTTGTGGCAGTCATTTATCCTTCTTAGATAATTGCCAGATAGTTATCTACCTTCAATTCCTGGCACCTGGGCCTCTCCTCTCTGCCTGTCCTGCGCCTCTCTTTCCTAGGAAACCCCAAACCTCCTTCATGTCCCAGCTCCTCTCTGACCCCAGCGGAGGCTCACACCCCCCATCTTACTCTTGCCTTTGAAGGATTTATCAAGTCACAGTTTCTCATTGCTTTGACAGTGTGATTAGTATCTATCCCTTCTGCTGGGCCTTGAGCCCCGTGAGGGCAGAAGCTGCGATCTTATCTCGTAGACCCAGCATGATGCTGGCACAGTCTATACAGTCATGAAAGCCACGTGGGATCTCTCTGAGGTTCCAACGGTTGATTCCCAGCTATATCCCTCACTCTGGCGAGCACCGGCCTTGTGCACTGACTGCCTACAGCCCCTGTTGCCCACAGCTCGGACCGCACCCATCTGCACCCCCCGTAGGATATTGGAGTCCTGGAGAGGCACTCAGCTGACCTCCTCTCTCTGGGGAACATTCATGTCCTATCCTTTCCTTTTCAAGACTAGTCCCAAGTGCCACCTGCTTGTCTGTGCTGGCTCTTACTTAGCTCTGCATGCTGCCTGGGAGGAGTAGCTCCCTGGATGGAAGACAGCAGCGAGGTGGTTGCTTATAACACATTTGACATGGTTTCTGAGGACTCGCCTTTTCCCAATCGTGCGTTAACATAGCAGTGCCCAGGCAAAGCCTCTGTGGCCTAGATTTCAGAACATCCACCTTGAATCCCCCAGTTTTACCGTCATTAGTCCTGGCTGGGAGTCTTCCCCGTGTCCACCCTTTTTTTTTTTTTTTAAAGATTTTATTTATTTATATGACAGACAGAGACACAGCGAGATAGGGAACATAAGCAGGGGGAGTGGGAGAGGGAGAAGCAGGCTTCCCGCGGAGCAGGGAGCCCGATGCGGGGCTCGATCCCAGGACCCTGGGATCACGACCTGAGCCGAAGGCAGACGCTTAACCGACTGAGCCACCCAGGCTCCCCCATGTCCACCCTTTCAATGGGTGTCTAACTCCCATCACCCCCAGCCTTCTGGAAGCCCTCTGGCAGCAGTGAGCATTCCTTCTCGAGCCTGGAAGAGGGAGAGCAGCGTTGCACAGACTTTGGATTCAGACAGGTTGGGGTCTCCTTCTGGCTGTGCTGTTACCTCTGTGGCCTTTCATCACTTAAGATGCTAGGACCTTCATCTGTAAAATGGGCGAGCGGCTGGCCCACGGTCAGCCCTCAGGCCCTGTGGGCGTCACCTCTTCTCCGAAGCTCATCAGGGTGGGAGGAATGCTCCCTCTCCAGTGCTTCTGGGGGTTCTGAGCGGGGACCACATGCTCAGTCTCTGCTTCCCCTTCCCAGTGAAACAGCAATGCTAGGGCAAAGTCATGTGTGAGAAGCCAGCATGCAGGGAGACAGGAGGATAGAAGGGAGGCATCCTTTTCGATTTCTTCGGCCCTCCCCACACTCTCCTTGAGGGGCCCAGCCCCCTCCCCATTCTGCTTAGAGCCTGCACGTGGGGCCAGTCCCCCAGATGTCCCAGTTAGAAACCACTCGGCTCGACCTCTTCTCTAGTGCTGTAGCTTATATGCTTTGCGTTGAGCTCTTTCTGAGAAGTGTTCCAGTGTTTCCTTCAATGACTAAGGTACATCTGAGGTGTGAAACTGTTCTGTGTTACCCTTCCCTGGTGTGAAAGGTCACCGTTGCCTTCATGCCTCTGAGACCAGTTCTCAAATTCAGGAGCTGGTTGTTATCCTTGGAAAACAAATCAGGTTCCTTCCTCCTTCCTCCTTCCCTCTTGCCTCCCCCGTGCCTGCCCTCAGACTCAAGCAGAAAACAAGCAAGCAAGCCAAGAAGCTGCTCCTTTCCCTGCTTTAGACCTTTCTGGGAGAGAATGAAAGAGGGAACTCCTTTGATTCCTTGGTTAACCATGAAAGGATGCGGTGGGGGTAGGGGGAGGTCAAAATGTTTGGAATTTCAATGAAAGACGTGAGGTCCCCTCTGTATTGTCTGACAGGTCACAGATCTCCTCTGCCATGGCCCAGATCTTTCCAAAAAATCCAGGTCCACCCTTGTTCACTGAGTCTGTGTCGGCTTTAGTCACAATTCTGTCGTTTTCTACAGTGCCGCCATATTTATCTTGATTCTTGAATTTTCAGCCGCTCTTTATCTGATACACTTGGAAAACAATTTCCTCCTCATTTTGTTACTGAGCCTAGTTCACCTTAGATTTTTCTGTGAATATGCTATTGAAGATAGAAGTCCTAATGAGAGGGATGCCCGGGTGGCTCAGTGGGTTAAGCGTCTGCCTTTGGCTCAGGTCATAATCTCAGGGTCCTGGGATTGAGCCCCATGTTGGTCTCCCTGCTCAGCGGAGAGCCTGCTTCTCCCTCTGCCTGACGCTCCCCTTGCTTGTGCACACTCTCTCTCTTTCTGAAAAATAAATAAAATCTTAAAAAAAAAAGAAGTCCTAATGGGAGAGTGGCTTCCAAAGGCAAAAGCAACCTTTCTTTGTCCACTCCAAGTTGCTTTCCTTGGAGTTTGGACTTCTGCAGGAATTCTTCTTAGATTGACACTCAGAAGAATATTCTCTTCCACGGAATTTGCAGAATATAGGTGTGTTTGTTTTTGCTCAGTTTACCACTGTAGTAAGATTCAGGGTATAAATCTGGTCTTTCAGAATCCTCTCGATTTGCACTTGGCATTAGACACCTCTTAATCATCACATGAAGATGGATCCAACCCCACGTGTGCACCTTACCCACTTAAAAAATATTTCTATATTGTAGTTTTGTTGGCTTATCTGTTTAATGGTGGTTGTCTCCACATTTCGCCATTCTTCCCTCGGCTCTTCCCTGCCACTTTTGTTTCAGGAGTGAGTGTTGACTTTCTTTCCCTGATCTCTCTTTCATTGCTAGCTGTGTTTCTCTCCAGGTTCCTCTGCACTCTCTTCTTTTAAAGTAATCTCTATACCCCACGTGGGGCTCGAACTCACAACCCCAGGACCAAGAATCACATGCTCCACCAACCGAGGCAGCTGGGCGCCCCTCTGAGAATTATTTCTGCTGCTGACAGGACCTCTTCTCCTAGTCTCCTCTCTCAGATTTCTTTTAAGAATTCAGGGAAGCTTTCATTTCTCCATCAGATACAAGCATGTCGCTTGCCCAGAAATCCTGACTTCTGACAAAGGTAAACTGAGGTTTTCAAGGGCACATGCAGTTGGCTGCTCTGTGCCCAGCAGCTAGAGTTCATTCTTTGATAGGTTCTGAAATCATCCCCTAAATTTATTTTCTTTCCCCAAATCTAGTTTTTCCATCTTCAGGTATAGGGGCTTTCGGGGCTGAGTGTGAGTCACTGACTCTGAAACCCCGTAGTTGGGTTCCAGAACAGAAAGTCTATGGGGAGGCTTGCTCTTTTTCTTGCCCAGAAAAGATGGAGATGGTGTCCAGAGTGAGAGAACTCGGTCTTCTGAGTCTACAGGTCTTGAAGACCTCACTGCAAACTTCTGACCGTGTTGACCCCTGGAACCATTAGCACCCCCTCCCCCATATCTGGTTCCCCATAATGGACCCCAGGAAACCCTAAGAAATGTTCCCAGGCAGCAGGATCTGTTCTGAAATCAGTAATGGTCCATCTTAGTCACTTGTGTTAATTAGGGCTCAGAGTCACTAGCTCAGAAAACCTCCTTTATGTCAGGACTTCCCTTATGGGATCAATTCCTCCAGGTGCTAGGATCCCTGCTGGACATCCTGCTTCTGTCAGGATTCTTTACTTCTTCCCTTCTTGTCTATGTCATCATCACTTAAAAATACAGTCAGAGGGAAGTTGGTAAGGCTCTGAAATAATGCCTATACATTGACAAACAAAGCTCTTTGGGGAAATGGAGTTCTGTACTACTAACTTGAAGTCATTCTTTTTTTTTTTTTTAATTTTTATTTAAGTAATCTCTACACCCAACATGGGGCTCAAACACCTGACTCCAAGGTCAAGAGTCACATGCTCCTCTGACTGAGCCAGCCAGGCACCCCTGCTTGCAGTCATTCCTGAGACCTTCTTCTGTCCTTCTAGCTCTGGACCTGGTTGGTACATGGTGCCTCAATTCTGTCCATCCCTGTCCCACCCTCACATTTATTTACAGCAGATCATTGACCCTTTGCTCCTTGCTGGGGATGCGTCTTGTGTAGGGATGAGCAGAACTATGAGGCAAAACCACAAGGCCCAGAGCCAGGTGTGTGGCTGAGAGGATTGTCAGTATGGCTTCCAAATACCTACCCAGGTGGGTGTCTTTTAGAGGAGGCTGCCTCTGGATAAGAAATCTCCAGATACACAGAGGAGGCAAACACCATGATTTGTGATTACTGTGGATAGAATTGCCCATGCAAGGCTAGTTCCTCAGTGTGTGTGCTTTAATTAAGATCATGGTAAATCAGGGGTGCAGACCCTATCCTGTTCCTTGGGGATCTTGTCTGTGGTTTCTGTTTAGCCTGAGAAATACTGGCTTAGCTCGAGCCACACATTTCCCACACTTTTGTGACTCAGCACTTTCCAGCTGCCTTTGACTTCCTGATGCCTATGACTTCGCAGAAGGCCCAAGAACGACTCACTCGGCTACTTTCACTCACACTTTAAAAGTGATCACCTCTTAAGCGAGGTCCTGGACATATTTTATCCCCAGCAATTTGGTTTGCTCTTATGGAGTGCTTTCTTAAGAGAAGGGACTGTCACGTGACTTTAGCTAATCAGTTTGTGCAGGTGCGGTGTGTAGCCTGCCTTCTCCTTGTTTTTTCAGTATACCTGGGAACATCTGTTAAACCACATTCACTAGATTCGTTCCTTCCCTTTTTCCATGAAAATGAAATCAACCCTTCCCTTCCATTGGATGAAGAGCTAACTTTCATCGTTCACTGAAGGTCTGCGTTCTGTCTTGAATTACTGATCTTTGGGCAAAAACTTGAAAGAAGCATGGTAATTCAAAAATATCTTCTTGATTGGTTTGTTTTCTTGTAACATCGTAGAGTATGATACGGGGGTTTCATTTGTGTCCTTGGAGAGATTGGTTTGTGCTTCCTTTGATGCTGATCCACTTGAGATGTTGAGCAAAAGGCTGGTGAGGTTGTGGGAGAAGAAAAGAGGAATAGAGGAACTAAGAACAAGGAAAATCAGGGTCAGAAATACTGTCTTCTCTGTGTGGAAATGAACTCAAGTTGGCCTCAGGAGCTCTGCCCATTTAGCTTTGAAAACTCACTTATTTTCAGATATAGTTTTGAGAATTCTTTGAACTACAAATGTCATTGGAATTGATTCCCTCTCTCCTCCATTAAAACTGGATTTGTCTTTGCATAAAATTTCATGTTTTAGCCTACCTTGGTACATCCTGTGGATGAAATCACTTTATCCTATAAGCCAAGATGTTAAAACTTTGGCATGGATCCTGTATGTTAAGATTCCCTCACATTCACATTTTTAAGAGGATCCTTAAACCTAGACCCCAACCCACCAAGATGAGTCATCTTAATCTTAATGGTGGATATTCTCTCATTTGTAAAATTGGGTTGCTGAGAGGGAGAGGTGAGTTTATGTGTGTCCCTGGCACACCTCTCAGGTAATAACATCATTACCACAGTGGCCCTTACTCAGCCCAGCTTAGCCACTATAGTGCGGGAACTCCAGGCCGGGCTGTCTGCCCTTTGGGCTTTGGACTGGACTGGGCTCCGGTGGCTCTTGAGGCACGTCATGGCTGGGCTTTGTCTCTTCTCTCTCTGAAGCTGAGTGTCAGAACTGGCTGCTCCCCTCCTCTTCCCCAGCCCCTGTGGTAACCCTCAGACCCTACTGGAAACCCAAATGGAAAAGCGTTGGGAGCCAGGCCCACTTCCATGTTAACCATCGTTGTCCTCAGGAGCAGCTGGTTCGGTGAGGCAAGATGGAGAAATATGATGAGGATTACGCCCTACTGTTCCCTGAGCTCTAGCTTTGTCCCAGATTTCAGGGCGCCGGGCTAAGCAAGTTTACTTACAGGACCTCATTTAACCTTCACGATGGGCCCCACGAGGAAGTGTTATTCTCTGCACCTTACAGAGGAGGAATCAGAGAGGGCCATCTGCCTGATGACACATGGCGAGTAAATGGCAGAGCCTGGGTTTTTGCCAGAGCCCATCTGGCTTTAAAGATGTGTTCTTAACTCTTCCCTAGAGAAATGTGTATTTAATGAATGTAGTAACAACATCAAGATACCCAAGGCCAGGAGGAAAAGTGGGTTGGGCTCTTTCATAGGTGACCAAAGATATAAAACATTTCATAGATTTGTTACAGATTTTTTGGGGGAAGGACAGTCTAATTGTGTCATACCCTCCAGGCCCTGCTCAGAGCTGACTTGCGCTTGGAGGCACCCCCAGATAATCCAAATAATGCCACTTGGCTCCAGCCTCTGTTTTGATGTTTCCTCACAATATATGCTGTTAGTTGGCTTATAGCAACTTGGGGACAAATTAAGTTTGTGTGTTCTAGATGTATATTTTTCCAGTAAATACAACAAAGTGAAATTTATTATTTGAAAAAAAACCCCACATGCATATGATAAAAATGCAAATGATGCAAAGCTATCTATAATTATCAGTAAGTCTCCCTTCTTCCTGACACTTACTTCACTTCTCTTGTTTCCCTCTTCAGTTTCTTGGGTCTCTTTCCAGGGATATTTTCCACTTATATAAACATGTATCTGCATGTATAGCTTTTTTATGCAAAAAGAAACCTGTGTACAATAGCTAGCCACCATATTTAATTTTGTCGTAACACTGTTGTCTCTGAAGACATTGTTGCCTGTCAGCCCATGCAAACCCCCCTTGTGCTTTTGTCTTGATCCAATACCAAATAACATGCATTTAGGATTACAAAGTCACAACTTCTTTGCAACCAGAGGGCTTGAGAAGAAGTTGCTTAAACCAAGAAAATCATAATCCACTGTAGGAATTACCCTAATTTATTTGCACAGTCCTATTTAATCTAAGCTGTTTCTTCTGTTTCACTGTTAGCTACAGCGCTGGGGCTGTATCCTTGCACTTGTGTCTTTGCGTGTGTTAAAAAGAAAACCACGGGCCCCAAATGGTGTCAGTGTGTATGAGCCCATTGGAAGGATCCAGTTTCTCTAAGTAGGATTGCTGGGTCAAAAGTGTACGCATTTTTATTTTGATAAAAATCACCACCCAGGGTATGAGAGTGCGTGTCTGCCCCACCAGTCGGCCATCACCTCTAGAGTTGATGCCTCCTAGTTAAACTTCTGCTACCACCTGTAGGACCCAGGACAATGCCCCACATACAAAAGGAATGGAAGCAGAGTTGCTAATGAACATGCATCTGAGCTGGAGTTTGGGATATTTGCCAAGGATTGCCAGTTTTATGGCTTGAGCTTCAGCCCAAGGAATGAGAGGCTTAGGAGTTTAACCACAAGCTTAGACTATTAAAGGTTCTGCACAATGTGTATGTGGTTTTCTAGCACCAGCTGAATGTCCTATAATTCAGCTCAATTCTGACACTATCTACTGCTCCCCCTGCCCCCTTCAGATGCCAGTTGCAAGGCCAAGTTGTTACCTGTATGTCATCGTCGTCTTGTTCTTTTTCTTTCTCTTCCTCCTCCCCTTCTTCTTCTTCTTCTTTTTCTTCTTCTTCTTCTTCTTCTTCTTCTTCTTCTTCTTCTTCTTCTTCTTCTTCTTCTTCTTCTTCTTCTTCT
>NW_023270265.1:34985147-35027111 GCF_011800145.1 Mirounga leonina
CTTCTTCTTCTTCTTCTTCTTCTTCTTCTTCTTCTTCTTCTTCTTCTCCTTCTCCCTCTCCTTCTCCTCTTCTCCTTCTTCTTCCTTTCTTCAGATTTTGTCTATTTGAGAGAGAGAGAGCATGAGCAGGGGGAGGAGCAGAGGGAGAGAGAGAATCTCAAGCAGACTCCACACTGAGTGCAAAGCTCGATGTGGAGCCCGATCCTATAACCCTGAGATCATGACCTGAGCCAAAATCAAGAGTTGGATGCTCAACCGATGGTGCCACCCAAGCGCTCCTATCCGTACCTCTGACCGACCCACTATAGATCAGAGGTTCCAGTGGCCTGCTCCTTGGGTTCAATTAATTTGCTAGAGTGGCTCACAGAACTCCAAAAACATTTTACTTTCTAGCTTACTGGTTTATTATAAAAGGTTGTAACTCAGGAACAACCAGATGGAAGAGACATAGAGCAAGGTATAGGGAAGGGGTGAGGAGCTCCCATACCCTCTTCCAGTGCACCACTCTCCCTGAATCTCCACGTGTTCACCAACCTAGAAACCTTTAAACTCTGTCTTTTTAGATTTTTCTGGAGGCTTCATTACATAGGCACAATTGATTAAATCATTGGCCATTGGGTCCCAACCCTCCAATCACATGGTGGGTCCTCCTAGCTACCAGCCCTCATCTTTAGGTGTCCACCATAAAGCCAACTTATTAATATAACAAAAGACACTTATCTCTCTCATTACAGGAAATTCCAAGGGTTTAGGAGTTCTGCACTGAAAACTTGGTTAACACCATGTATACATGTATTATAAATCATAATATCACAGTTATAAAAAAACACTATTCCCCACCCTTTGTCCTGACAGCTGATTAACTGGGCAATGGGCTAGCCCGAACCTTCCCTGGGCCACCTGGCTTGTCTCGGAGAGCACAAATGCATTTGCACAAAATGTTCACACTTTCAGCCCCAGAAAGAGTGAAACTCAATCTTTTGGCAGCAAATACCAAATAACATATATTTAGGATTACAAAGTCACAACTTCTTTGCAACCAGAGGGCTTGAGAAGAAGTTACTTAAACCAAGAAAATCATAATGCAGTTTTTACAACAATTAAAGAGATCAGTCCATCTTCCCAAATTACATTCCTCGTCACGTGCATATTTCTCTACAATGTAGTTTGCATGGAATACACCCAATTTGCACTGAATTCCCTTACTTATTCTCTTCCCAAACACATGCTCTATGTGTTTGTCAACACATTTACAGCTGTATAGAACAAAGTGTTTTGTTCTACTTTTTGCATTAAATTTCATACATTTTTTGATTAGGTCATTCGACAATAATCCTGTTTTTGCTTTGTGTTTCTTGGGAGAGCAAGAAAAGACGTGGTGGTAGCTAGTGGTCCATGTGTGCCGGGCACACAGAAATGCACCAGGAGCCTTGGAGGCTGTGCTCCTAAACCGTAAAATACCCCCTTGGCCCATTGAGGTCCAGCGCATCTAATGAAGGAATTGTCTTTCCTTTTTTTTTTTAGCTAAAGTATGACATACCTACAGAAATAGTAAGTGAACATTTGATGAATTTTCATACAGCGAACATATCCCTAAAAATCTGTACCCGGATCAAGAAACAGAACATTACCAACACCCTAGGAGCCTCTTTGCCCCCTTCCAGTCTTTACTCCCCCTCCAAAGGTGGTTATAACTTTGAACATACTGACCTCAATTTAGTTCGCCTGATTTTGAATTTCATATAATTATTATACATTATGTTCTTTTTTGAACATAATGTATAACTTTTTTTTTTTGCTCAGTGTTAGGTTTGCGTGATTCGTCCACATTATATCGAGTAATCATACTTTCTTAATTTTCACTGCTGTATAGTATTCTATTAAATGACTGTCTACTTATCTGTTTTACTCTTTGTGGATATTTAGGTTGTTCTAGTTCCTGACTATTATAAATAATACTGTCGTGAACATTTTTATACATGTCTTTTGAGGAACATATGTGCAGATTTCTGCCAGGTATACACCTGGGAGTAGAATTGCTGGGTCATTGCGTTTACCAGGGGCCAGAGGACCAGATCTTGCTAATTGCCAGACTCTCTGTGGCTATTCATTCATTCGTTCCTTCATCCATTCATGTGCCAGGCACTGTGCAAGACAATGGGATCTGGTAATGAGCAGAAATAGATGTGGCTTTTTCTCTGGTGCAGACATTAATCAAGCAAAGACCAAGGTGAGGTGGTGTAGTTGTAATAGAGATCAGTGTTCAAGAGGAAAGAAGCAGGGTTCCAAGAGAACATATAACATAGGAATTGGATCTGAACTCAGAAAGAGTGGTATGTAAGAGAAGACTTCCCTGAAGACGATGAGATGTGAAGGATGAAGAGGAGTAAGCCAGGGGATGCGAGAAGATTTCCAGGCAGTTGGAAGAGCAGGTGGGGAAAATTCCTGGAGCTGAAGGAATACCAAGGTGGCCAGAGTGCAGAGCCGGGATTGGGGGGCTGGAGAGAGCAGTGAGGAGGGGGTTTCAGGCCTTTGTGTTTTTTCTAGAGCAAGGGGAAACCATTGAAGTGTTTCAGAATGCAGTCCTGGGATCTGTAGGAACCATGAGGACCTGCTTCTTTGTTCTTCTGTTTGGCCTCCTCCTTTAAAACAAGGGGAGGGTGGCCTGGCAGGACTGAGTAGAGAATGAAAGCTTTCAAAAAAGACCATCAGCCAACTGGACGATCCCTCTTGGGCCAGTCTCCTTATCTGGCCTGGGCATTGGCTAATGGTCCTTTTAGGTCTGTGTGGGTTTTGTGTCTGACCCTGTGGACAAAATCGTAACACCCTGTCTCTCACCTGTCTCCTTGGTTTTTGTTTGTTTGCGTGTTTTGTTTGGCACCTTCTCCGTAAAAAAGGCCATCAGTTCCCATCCCAAAACCTTCACTGCCCCTGTGACACAAATAGTTCTTTATAGATCTTACATTAATAAATCCCTTCAACTTTATCTGGCCCTACAACACACTTTGCAGCATTCCTGCCAAAGCAAGAATCCTTCCTGGCCCCAGCATTCCCAGAGTCTTTCTGCCTTCCTTCACTAAGTTCCCCTTGCAGAGACGGTATTCCTGTTTATCAATTTAACCTGTTCTTCAAGTCGTAGGTGAGCTCACCTCCACAGGAAGCCTTCCCAGATTACTCCCACTCCCACCTCCTTGCCTCTTTCCAGTTTCTAACAACTACTGTTGTTCCTGGGGACAGAAACAGTGCTGGAACATTTCTTTGGATGGATTTCCAAAGGGAGGTTTTGAAAAAAACCTGTTTAATATTTTAACATAATTTGATTATTGATTAATGAAACAAACCCCCTTTTGTAATAGCGCCTGTAGGAATTAAAGCCAAGCGGATGTTCTTGTCTAGTGATTCTCAGTGGGGTGGATGGGGTATCAACATCTATGTGTGGGGTATCAGAGGGTATGGAGGTGGAGAGTGTAGGATAGGAAAAGGGGCATAACATTATTACTCATTAGGAAAAGGCAAATTACAGCCATATAGGAAGTACTACTACACACCCGCCAGAATGAGTAAAATTTAAACAGACTGACAATACTGAGTGTTGGCAAGGATGCGGAGAAATTAGAGCCATCATTCATTGCAGGTGAGGTTGTAAAATGGTACCGCCATTTATTTATTTATTATTATTATTATTTAAGATTTTAATTTATTTGCGAGAGAGAGAATGAGAGACAGAGAGCATGAGAGGGAGGAGGGTCAGAGGGAGAAGCAGACTCCCTGCCGAGCAGGGAGCCCGATGCGGGACTCGATCCTGGGACTCCGGGATCATGACCTGAGCCGAAGGCAGTCGCCCAACCAACTGAGCCACCCAGG
This sequence comes from Mirounga leonina, assembly GCF_011800145.1. Classification (NCBI taxonomy): domain Eukaryota; kingdom Metazoa; phylum Chordata; class Mammalia; order Carnivora; family Phocidae; genus Mirounga; species Mirounga leonina. The sequence continues at coordinate 34,989,012 of NW_023270265.1, forward strand.
CGCCCCTATTATTATTATTTTTTAAAGATTTTATTTATTTACTTGACAGAGAGATAGAGAGCACAAGTAGGCAGAGCGGGAAGGAGAGGGAGAAGCAGACTCCCCGCTGAGCAGGGAGCCCAACGTGGGGCTCGATCCCAGGACCCTGGGATCATGACCTGAGCCGAAGGCAGCCGCTTAACCGACTGACTCACCCAGGAGCCCCATGTACAGCCATTTTGGAAAACAGTCTGGCAGTTCCTCGAAAGGTTACTCATAGAATTACCATATGACCCAGCAGTCCCCCTCCTAGGTGTATCCCAAGAGGAATGAAAACATAAGTCTTCACAAGGACTTGTATAGGAATATTCATAGCAGCATTACTTAATAACCCAAATATGGAAACAACTCCAACGCATAACAGCTGATGAACTGATGAACTGATACACAATGTAGTCTGCCCATACACTGGAGTATTATTTGGCTTTAAAAAGGAAGAAAGTTAATACATGCAGTTGGAACTCTGATCCACAGCTCATGGAAAGGTAAAATGGTACAACCCTTTTGGGACACAAGTAGTTTCTATTAGTGTTAGAAATATGTCTACCCTAGGACCATGACAATCCACTGCTAGTTATATATCACAAGCATTGAGTATGTGCATCCACGAAAAGACTTGTAAGGATGTCTGTAGCAGCCTTGTTCATAACAGTTCCAAACTGGAAGCAACTTGGTTGTCTCCATCAATTGGCACATGGATAAAGAAATTGTAGTATATTTATACAATGGAATAGCACTCAAGAAATTTAAAAGAATAAGCACATATGCCATATGAATGATTCTCAGACATACGTTGCATGAAAGAAGCCAGACATAAAATAGCATGTGCAATACAATTCCAGTGACATGAAGTTCAAAATCAGGCAAAATTATACTTGATATTGGAAGTTAGGAAAGTGACTACTTTGTTGTGGGGTGTAGATCAGGGAGGGAGGTACATGCCGGTGCTGGAAATAGTCCATATATCTTGACCTATATATGGTTAGATGGGTATATATGTATATCAACAAGATTAGTGCCCTTTCTGTGCTTTATTGTACATTTTTAATTTCACAATAAAGAGAACTAAAATTATTTTATTAAAAACGTAAATTATTTAAAATTATGTTTAAATATATTTTTTAAAATTATTAAAACACTTTAAAGCCAATTTTAAAATTATCTTGGTTTTCAAATTAGTTGTAAGCTTCTTGAGCCAGGGACCTTGGCTTATTCCTGTCTGGGGGCTACTCCCAAGCTGATAGAAGGCCTGGGTTTTTAGTTGTGCTTTTCCTTCAGGTCAGCAGAAGTAATGTGGGGGCCCCGGGGAGCTTGCCCAGTTTTAGCAGGGCCACTGCAATCGCTCTGTTCTTCTCCTAAAGGAAATAAGTGGTGTTGCAGGATCTTCTGACATGGCATCCCTTAAAGGGAGTCTGGTCGAGGAGTTTTGTGAGTCACGGCGGGGAGTCCGATGGACCTGTCATTCCTCAGCGGGACACAGGAGACTGCTGGGAACCCAGACCAGCAGCCCTGAATGGGAAGGGCCCATTGTGCTACAGAATTAGTAAGAAGCATTTGAAATATTCCACAACTGCTCAGAATCTTTCGGGGAGCTGATACATAACTGAAAGGACCTTGCCTTGTCTTTAGGGAAGGGGTTTGACTAAGAAACCATGAAAACTTTGGGAGACTCTGCCATCTGGAAGGGTGTTTGTTCAACACACACTTATTGGGTACCTGCTCTGTGTCAGCGTGTAGCAGGTGCTGTCCCAGACCTGGGCATCCAGCAGGGAACAAAACAGAATCTCCATCCTCGTGATGCTACACTCACCCATAGTCTTCTCTCGGAATAGGATTGTTTTGTCAAGCTGCCTGGTATCTTGACATCTCAGAGAATTTTACATGAGAGACAAGTGCTTATGTATAGGCTTAAGGGAGAAAGAAAGTAGGGAAGAAATTTCAAGAGCCTTCCAGATAGAACTTGATTTGAGGACTGATCTGGAGGGGAGCAGAGTAGAGCCTGAAAGAGCATCAGTATCAGTTTGAATCCAGGCTGGGCGACTTCCTGGGCATGTGGCTTTGGGCAACTTTGATCTGCAGGACTTTGATCTGTAAGATGTAAAATAATCCCCACCAGCAGGATTGTTGGGAAGATGAATGAAGGTCACTGAACTGAGGGGTGCCTGGGTGGCTCAGTGGTTAAGCGTCTGCCTTTGGCTCAGGTCACGATCCCAGCGTCGGGCTCCCTGCTCCGATCACTGAATTGAGATCATGTAGGTCAAGCCCCTTGGCTACTGGTGCATGAGGCTTTGCAAATACTCCCCACACAGCAATGAGAAAACCTCACCCAGTGCCCTCCAGATCTGGGTGTTCTCAGCGCCAGTTGTGCGGTCTCCCTCTTGCTCCTGCCTCAGGGCCCCGACCTGCTCCAGCCTCCCCTGATCCTCAGCAATGCAGACTTGTCTGGGAACTTGGGTGCTAAGGCACCTTGGCATTTCTGGCCAACTGCTGAGCTGAGACAGGTTCATGATCAAAGCTGAGCCAAGGAAGGAAGTCTGGTTGGAGGCCCCAGGGCCAGCCGCTGGCCCCAGAGTTTTGGAAAGAAAGCGCTTTAGGATTTGGTAAAAGTCTGTTGCTTAGCTATGTGTTTGATGGCCTTGGCTCTGGGTCAAGGTGGAGTTATGTTGACCTTGGAAAGTTAGGATGCTTTTGTTTCTGATGGAATCATGTAATGTAGATTGCCAGGCTTGGGTGTTAGAGAGAAAACTAATTTTTTTTTTTTTTTCTGAAATTGGGTGTTTTCAAATGAGCCAAACCTGTATGGGCTGGGCAGATCTGGGCCCCTGAGTTAGTACTAGGTGAATGTGAGTGTTTCATGGGGGATGGTGGGATCTGGGAAGAGAAGGCTGGCCAAGGTCCAGCTGGAGAGGGAGGCCATGGCAGCTAGTGGGAGCCCAGTGTGGGGAGCTGTCTTTCTGCAGAGCCAGGTTAAGGATCTGCCAGAGAGATGGAGCCCACCTTCCCTCCTGTGCTCTCCAAGGCTTGGGCTTGGTGGGGAGTTTGTGTCAGGGGTGGGGGGCAATTTGTGGCCACCTGGACCTCCACTGGGAATGGACTGGGGACCCCTTCCTGGGCTAAGGTGACTTGGCTTTTTCTTACCTCTATTCATCTCCTTACTCAGGAGGACAGCAACAGATACAACATTATCTGTGTGAAAACATGGAAACATATTTGCTCCAGGGGCAGGGTTCAGCGGATGCACAGCACATCCATGTTAGCTCTCGTGAGTTCAGAGAAAGGATGCAGAAGCCAGCTAGATCCAGCCTGGGAGAAACATCCTTGGCAATCCCCCAGTGCTAGAGCTTCTATCCAGGACAACATGGCTGTCATTATCTGGGGGGTCAGGTCCTTCTCTACCTTACTGTCTGCATTTGTCTTTTCCTGTGATCCTGTGGTATTCAGTTGGGCTTTCCTTAACTTCCTGACCATCCAAGATGGCAGCCCTCATTACTGCTTGGACTGTGCATCCTTCAGCAGCTCCCCAACACTTATTTCAGCTTATCTTGCTTCTCTAGCATCGCCTATCTGCATCAGCACATTCTTTATCCTTGCCTTCTGTGCCACCCTGTCCTGGGTCAGGGGCTGGGGAGAGGGAAGACCTTCGCCTTCCATTAGCTTCCTGCGGCATTCCTTCCTTAGCTTTCAGCCTGGAGGCCCTTCCTCAGTCCCTCCTCTGCAGAGCTCCAGGCATGTCCAAAGACAAGAAAACAGAGAATGTGGACAGTGTTGCTGTTTGAACCACAGAAGTCTCTGGAACCTTAGCAACATGGACCCCTGGACCTTGGTCTGGAGGGTGGGGCTTGGGCCAGTTCCCTTGCAGTATGCTCACCTGCACTTTCGCTGGAGGTATTAAAGGCAAGAAGACCAGATAAACGTTTTTTTTTTTTTTTTTTTTTTTTAATTCACCTACAATGGTTTTTTCTCATTTTTTTCTTTACCCACAGACTTCCTTAGACAGAAGTTCTAATTTCTCACAACACAATTTCTTTCTTTTTTGATAGATGTATTAAAAGAAAAAAGAAACTGAACTTTACACGGAAGATCGAGTAGGACTGCTCAACTGTTCAGGCGTAGCTGGGCTAGTAACTGTATATTAGTAACTCCTAGCATGTTCGATTTTAAAAGCACCTGGGTAGGGGCGCCTGGGTGGCTCAGTTGGTTAAGCGACTGCCGTCGGCTCAGGTCATAATCCTGGAGTCCCGGGATCGAGTCCCGCATCGGGCTCCCTGCTCAGCAGGGAGTCTGCTTCTCCCTCTGACCCTCCCCCCTCTCATGCTCTCTCTATCTCATTCTCTCTCTCAAATAAATAAAATCTTTAAAAGCACCTGGGTAGAAGCTGGGAGGCTCTGTTAATGTTTTAAAACCCCCAAAGCAGGAAGCAGAGGCTCTTCTGGTTCTTAGTACAGGGCTGATGCTGGAGACACGGAAAGATTCATTTCCACCTTCTTCAGGCACATTCTTCACTTCAGCTCCCCCTGTGGAAGATCTGCTTTCTGGTGAGCTTGGATCCTGGAAAGACAGGGGAGCAGGGCACAGGCCTTGGGCTGCTGGTCACACCAGGCGCTGGACACTTCCTTGTGATGATGCAAGCCATCTCTCTCAGAGCGGCCGTGGCCTGTGAGGGTTCCGACAGCCGCGTGGTTCCATTGCCACCTTGTTTGGGGAGCTGAGACAAACTCGACCGTAAAAAGCATTTCTGAAAGGTTTATGGTAAAATGGTAAGTTTTATGTTGTGTGTATTTTAGCAAAAACGTTTTTTAGAAGGCTTGTAAGTAGAAGTCTTCACATATGTCATCTCACTTAATTCTCTCCACCTCCAATGGGGAAAAAAGACAGATTTTATAGGTTATTAAACCAAGGCTCGGAGATGTGAAGTGGCTTGTATTCATGAACTAACTGGGTCAGCTTTACTCCAGAGCTTGTCTTCCCACCTTCCCCCAGCCTGCTGACCTGTAGATCACACACACACACACACACACACACACACACACTCACTCACTCACTCACTCACTCACTCACTCACTCACATTCAGTGCCTGCATTGTCCCTTTGTTTTATTTTCATTGGGTTTTCCTTATTGGAGGAAACCAGTTTCTCTTCACCAGACAGATTTGTCAGCGTGATCCCTGGCAGGAGCTCCAAAGCCCTTTCAATTAGGAGGAAACAGAGCAGAATGATTAAGACACAGGAGCAGAATTTCATGGGTTTGCACCCTAGCTCTTTCACCTGCCTACTGTGTGACTTTGGGCAGGTGATTTCACCTCGCAGAGCCTCAGATACCTCCCCATAAAAAGGAAATGCAAGTAGAAGTATGAGGGGGATTAAATGAAGTAGTACCTGTCAGTCCCTTAGAACAGTGCCAGGCACACAGTAGGCCTGCAGGACGCCCTTGGTTCCCGTGGTCCTGATGCGCCTTACTTGGGGCCTCTGAGGATGGCATTCTAGACCCTCAGAATTTGGAGGGGGCTGTGACTGGGAGGCTTACACACTTTGCTGATGCTTATTATTGGGATGGCGGGAATGGCTTACCAATGTGATGAGAAGGGTGACTTGCTATATAAAGTAAAAGGGCTGGGAGGAAAGTTATTACCTTAGAACATGTGTGGTTGCAGACCAGCAACAACAGGGTCACCTGGGAACTCGAGAGAATGCAAATTCTTGACCTAACTCCTCCAGACTTCTTGAATCGGAAACTCTGGGGGGGTGGATGCTAGCGGTGCTGTCCTTAACACGGGAGGCCTCCCTCTCCGGGTGATGATGCTTGCTGGAGTTTGAGCCAAGCCTTAGAATTAAAGAGCCAGTGCTTTATTTGCTATCAGAGTTGTTGAGATGTACTTGTAGCCATTGGGGAAGAAATCTCAAGGTCCATTCACCTGTGCCAAGAAGACAAAGGAATCCATGGGTGTGGGGGCTCAGCTGTATTTCTGGCAAAGGCAGTGAGTCCATCCCAGTCCTTTGCTTGTCCTGTGGTGAAAGGCAGTGGCCGGAGTGTGGAGCAGAGAAGCAGTGGATGGATGGCAGGGTGGCCGGGCCTCCTCCCCTTCACCCAGCACCAGCAGGAGCCCAGGGCCAGAAGTCCTCTCTGCCTCTCGAGAGCTCCCAGGCTCCCTCACTGATTGTACCTCCTTCACACCCCCTCTCTCATCCTGTGGCTCTGTGGGTTGGTGTTATCAGCAGCTGCTTGAATACAGACCCTCTGCCTTCTTATCCTTGTTCCTCTGGGCAAGCCCCCGTGGGGACTGCGGGACATCTCAAAATAGTCATGTTTTTCTGACCGTGTCTCCCACCCAGTTTGGCAGAATACCCCCACCAGAGCACCCACAAGAGCCACTTCCAGCGGGTGGGATCCCTGTCACTCCTGTTACAGGACACATTATCACCATGCTTCCCATGGAAGATAAGACCCTCCTAACACAGGAAGAGCAGCAAAGGGGCAACGAGGGGAGGGATGTTCTTTACTCCGACTCCTTATATGTCCTTCTGGCTTCTTCCCTCTTCCCTGAGGCCATGATACACCCTGTTGCACATTTGTGGGGCATCAAGAATCTCTTGGGCTCCCTCGCCTGGTCTTCTTCTTCTCTCACTCTTCTTACCCCCCAAATTTCTGGACAGAGATTTTTCTGAGATTTTCACTTCTACCTTTTTAGGGCTAAATATTTATTTCATCCTTTCATTTGTACCTTCTCCCTCACTCAGAAAGCTTCTCTGTTCTTTTGCCTCCTCACCCCATTTGAGATATTCCCAGAGCCCTCTGGGATGTGGAAGAGTGTGTTATGTTGAGCAGGTGGGAGCAGGTACAGGCCTGGGCAGGCGTGTCATACCTGGGGGGAAGCGGCTGGCTCTGAGGCTATCTGGGCAGGGGGCCAGTCTCAGCCGTCTGGAGTGGCTGGGTGAATCCCAAACCACTGACAGTTGGTGTTGGAACTCAAAGCCTTGGGTAGCCTCAGATACCTCTGGCTCGTTCCAAATGAGTAGTTGGTGATAGGGGAAAAAGTTCCTTTTTCGAACTCAATCAAAGCTGTAAAAATAGCAATAATAGCTCCTGTTTCTTGAGGGTCCGTTCTGTTCCAGCTCGATTTCTGGTTCTCAAAGTTTAGCAGGGCATCAGAACCCCTAGACGGCTCGTTCAAACACAGATTGCTCCTAGCGTTTCTGACTTAGTAAGTCTGGGGTGAAGCCCCAGAAGTTTCAGTTTGCTCTATCAAGTTTTCAGGTGATGTCGATGCTCCTGGTCCAGGAACGCCTCTCTGAAAGCCCCTCCATAGATCATCCCACAGGTGCTCAAGGGGCTCTCTTCATCCTCAGGACGACCCCGCAAACTAGGAATGATTGCCCCATTTTACTGACAAGGAGACAAAGGCTAAGAGAGAGAACAACTTCCTGCAAGTGATGCGTAGCAAGAACCGAGCTGGGATTTGCACTTGGAGCCCTGGTAGCCCCTGTCCATCACCAAGCCACGGCGTCCCCCAGATCTCACAGGTTGCATGGGCTTAAGAGGTGCTCCGGGTCCTCTTCCTGGCTCGTCGAAATGTGAGACTGGAGGAGCCATTAACCCCATTAGCCATGCCCCTCATTGTTTGGGGCCGGGGCCGGCGGTTCCCCTGGCTGAGATCTAGACTCACAGGCTAGTGCTCTGTCCTCTATCCCACATAACTTAATGCTCCTATTCAGGTGTTTGTTGGGGGCACCTGGCTGGCTCAGTCGGTAGAGCGTGTGACTCTTGATTTCAGGGTCGTGAGTTCAAGCCCCGCACTGGGTGTGAAGCCTACTTTAAAAAAAAAAAAGTTTGTTGGGATTCTCCTTTGAGAAGGGCCCCTGTGGGACCCTGATACTGCTCTTGGGGTGGAGGAGGGGGAGGGGGAGGGAGGCTGTGGCAGAGAAGTGTGTAGGGCATGAAACAGCCCACAACACCCCGTGGCAGATGCTAATCCTGTTTGCTGTCACCCTTTTCCGGCTGTGTTCCCAGGGTGCTAATGCCAGCAAGCTGCATCTCCTAGGCTCCCATTAGGTCTGACCAATGCAAGGCACTGTGGGAGACTGCAGGGGGAGGAGGGGAAATGCAGGGGTACCTCTGCCCCTTCTTCTCCGTGGCTGGTGGTGTCTTTGGCAATAACTGCTCACCCTCTTCCAGGGCTCTACCCGCCCCCCTCCCACAACCCCTTGCCCCAACCCACAGGTGGTCACTCCTCCGTTCTAACCTAAGACATACTACTCTTTGCTATGATGTGTTTGCACATGTGTCTTCTCCAATGTGACCTCTTAAAAGTAGACATCATATCTAATTCAGTCCCAAGTCCTTAGAGTCTCCCCAGGAGCTATGACTTATGACATGCTCAGTTAATGTTTGATGAATGGATGAAAGATGAGGAGTGGCAGGGTCTAAAAATGCATGAGAAAATCAGAGTATGCAACAGTCAAAATTTGCGTAACAGTCAAGATTCACCATGTGGAAATATGGATGTATGCTGCCCCCACCCCCAATTTAAAATAGTAAGAATAAACCTGATGTGTATTGGCCAGAATGCAGATTTTTTTTTTTTAATTTTTAAAAATACTTTATTTTTAGGTAACCTCTACACCCAGCGCGGGGCTTGAACTCACAACCCCCCGAGATCAAGAGTTGCACGCTCCACCGACTGAGCCAGCCAGGGGCCCCTGTAATACAGATTTCTAAAGTCATAAATTTGAGAGTGTATGTTGGTTATTTACTGCTGTGTTACAAGCCACCCAAAATTTAGTGGCTTACAAGAACTTGTGATTCTGTGAACTAGTCTTTGGGTTGGCTTTAGCTAGACTTCCCTGGGCTCACTCCTCGCTGTCTTTGGCAGTGGTTCAGCTTTGGCTGCCTGGTCCTGGATGGCCTCACTCACTGGTCTAGGGCCTCAGAAGAAATGGCTGACACAGCTGGGCCTTTCTTCCTCCTTCCAGGTGGAGTCCCATCCTCAAGGAGGCTAGCCTGGGCTTGTTTGAAAGGCAGCAGTGTTCTGAGAGGGTGAAGAGGGAAACTCTGAGACCTCTTGACGTGAAGGCTTGGAAATTATGCAGCATCATTTCCTGTGCATTCTGTTCCAAAGCCAGTCACTGACTCAGCCCAGATTAGAGAGAGAGGGAAATAATCTCCACCTCTTCATGGGACGGGCTTCAAAGAATTTGTGGCCATATTTAATCAACCACACAAGAGTCTTAGACAAAACATTCTTTATTAGAATATTCAGTACAAATGTACCTTCAGTAGAGCCTCCTGGAGTAGATGTAAAAGTGATTGAATAACTCAAGGCCCAGAAACAGAACTACTACCCATGATCACTGATTTTCTTAGTTCTTTGTGTGACCACCAGATGGCGGCATTGCTCAGTGGACCTGGAGCATTTCAAGGCCCACACCAAATTCCACCTGGAGATGCTCTTAAGGCAGAGGGAATCCAGGGGCGCCTGGCTGGCTCAGTGGGTGGAGCATGGGGCTCTTGATCTCGAGTGTGTGAGTTCAAGCCCCACTTTGGGTGTAGGGATTACTTAAAAATAAAATCTTAAGAAAGGCTGAGGGAGGGGCGCCTGGGTGGCTCAGTCGGTAAGCGTCTGCCTTCGGCTCAGGTCATGATCCCAGGGTTCTGGGATCGAGCCCCGCATCGGGCTCCCTGCTCCGCGGGAAGCCTGCTTCTCCCTCTCCCATTCCCCCTGCTTGTGTTCCCTCTCTCGCTGTGTCTCTGTCTGTCAAATAAATAAATAAAAAATCTTAAAAAAAAGAAAGAAAGAAAGAAAGAAAGGCTGAGGGAATCCAGTGATTTTGCCTCAGTTGATTGGATGGTGGATCAGGACTCCTTGTTATGCTCATAGAACTGTTGTGGGAACAAGGATCACTGAAGCCTCTTCAATTCCTGGAGTAAGATGCTGTAAATGTCATCCCATCACAGTGGACACAATCACAAAGAAACATTGTAATAAGGCAACATTTGCCTGCTCAGGAACTGCCTATCAAAATCATGTTGTATTGATTTCATTACAGAGTTGTAAATAATTTTATACCAGTGCTTTTTCTACCCTCTGCACCATTATAGTCATTTGTAAGCTTAAAAATGACAGTGTATGCAAAAGCTGATGAGCTCTGATTAAGATCTGTAGTCTAGTTCATTGTATTGTGCTGTCGGACCTGGTTTTGATAAGGTAATATAGTTACATAAGATGTCTGAGTCTGCACACATATAATATGCACCTGTTAGACCAGCTGATCAGCTGTGCAGAGGAAGGTGCATTCACTTCCCTCCTTCCCCTCTGACTCCGAAACCTGCTATTCCAGGTGCCCCTTACATTCAGGGCTCTGTCCTTTACCGAGCTCTTCCCATTTGGTCTTGGTGGTGTCTTCCATCACTTCTGTCTGGCTCGTAGGAAGTCACTTTTTATCCCCATTTTGTGGATAGGAAAACTACCCCTAGGGTTCAAGGGATTTGCCCAAGGTCATTAAGTGGTGGACCCAAGGTTAACCTTGACTTTTAGCCTGGGTTTCCCTTGCTAGTTCCTAAAGAGACTAAAAAGAGAAAAAAAAATTCAAGTGAAGTAATAAAACTTGTTTTTAAGTTGACATGTTTAAACTCTAGGCCATCATGTCACATGTTTTTATTTATTGGTTTGCTCTATTAAAATGCAACCTATAATATTCACACAGTGTTTGAAGTAGAGAAATGAAACTTTCTCTTACAAGTAAGTGGGTACAGTGGTGTTAACTTTTTTCCCCATCAGTGAGAAAACAATAGGTAGCTATTGGCTTAGTACTTCTGTGACAAAAAGGCATTTCCTGAGATTGAATCAATGCCAAAAGGAGACTCTGTTATGTTTTACTGAGCAAAAGAACGTGGGAACTTTTCAGCCAAAATACAAGTTAAAACTGTGAAAACTATAAATGGCATCCAGCATGCTTTTCGGCGTCCACCACACCAGTGATGTCAGTAAGCCCCCTGGGAAGGCTCGGACAACAGGTCCTGTCCTCAGAGAGTGCGCAGTCCAGCCGCGGGGACAAAGACCAGCATGTAAGAAGTCACCAGAAATCAACACAGGGCACAGATGCCTTTGTGCCCAGGCTGTATACCATGGATATTTCTGGAAACAAGGGCTACCAAGGCCTGGATCCCTCAGGAGGCATCAGGTGGAATGCACCAGACTTGGGTAGAAACGTAGAGGGATAGCTCTCTGTTGACTCTTAAAATTGCAGTGAAAAACCAGGCTCTTAAAATCAACTCTTACAATCACTTACTAGCTGTGCACCCCTGGAATAATTATTTATATCTTCTCAGCCTCGGGGTGTGTGTGTGTGTGTGTGTGTGTGTGTGTTGATAAAATACCCAGAACACAACACTCACCCATTTTAAAGTATACAATTCAGTGTCATTAAGTACATCACGAATGTCACACAATGTCACCGCTCTCTAGTTCCAGAACATTTTCATTGCCCACAAAGAAGACCCTGCACCCATTGAACGGTCACTCCCTCCTCCCCCAGTCCCTGTTTCCTCTCCCCCGGGGTTTGCCTATTATGGATATTTCAGATGCCTGGAATCATCAGTCTGTGGCCTTCTGTGTCTGGCTTCTTTCAGTCTGCAAACAGTGTTTGTTTTCAAGGGCCATCCTTGTTGTTTGGCCTCAGTTTTGCATTCTGAAGACTTCCTGTGTTAAAGGCACTGTGGGCCATAACTAGAAGAATAAAATACGGTTCGTGACACAGAAAGGAGCACCCAAGTCCGGGGGCGAGAGGCGCATGGTGTTCTTGGGTAAATGCAGATGGTCCGTGGCTGGTAAGCGAGGCCGGTGGGAGACAGGCTGGGAGCTGAACCCAGCTCGGGACAGATGCCTTTCTGAGAAGTCTGGACATGGTGACAGGTTGGAGCCACTGAGGTTTTGAGCAGAGGAGTGAGGTGCACCATCTGGTCAGGCAGGATGCAGCTGGGTAGCACTCGGGCTTCATTTGGGGCTGGGAGTGATGCGAGGGGAATAAGAATCATTCCGGCAGAAAATGCTGACCGGGGCCTCGGCCGTAGGAATAGCACAGGGTGGCTGGACTTGCCTTTGCCATTCATAGTGGAGACAGACTCAGAAGATTCAGGCCCTGCATGGATGTGGGGGCTGCGGGAGAGGAGGCGGTGAAGATGGGCCCAGAGGGGTCCAGTTCAGCCGTCCTGTTCAGCCTCTCTCATTTTTGCTGGTTGTACCCTGAGAGGCTGCTAAGTCATAAAGCCATTGTAATGACACTCTAAGGGAAGCCTCTGTGGGTCTCCCTGGCAGAGCCCAGCTCACGGCTTATCCCCATTCTTCTCGGCTTGCCCTGGTCCTTCATGCCATCCATTCAGGGATTTTCAGTCTCTAGCCTTCATGCAAACTTCCTTCAGGGGCTTGGGGCATTTCAGAGACTAAGCGGACTGTCCCTCATCCGTGGTCCCTGCTGTGACGGTACTTGAGGCCGTTGTGTCTGTCCCTATTTTGCAGATGAGGTACTTAGAGATGATATTGCAAGGAAGTGGCGGAGCTGAGACTTGAACTCAGGGCCCTTGCTTCACGAGGAGCACAAGCTTCTCTCCATTGCCCATGCCTGCTCCGGCCTTTGCACTTCTCGCTGCTGAGGAGGGGGTCCCTGCCTTCGGTCGTTCTGATTTTACACTAGAGATTGAGCACCCAGTTTTCCATCTTCCCAGCAGTTTGCTCAGACGAGGCTGAGGAGGCCTGGGGTGGGGCCACAAGCCTCTCCTCCCCTGACATTTACATTCCTCCATGAACCTCAGGCAGGTGAGCTTAAGGGTTGGGAAAATGACTCAGGAATGCCGCTGATGGCTCCATCAGTGGCAAAGGGAGGAGGAGCTGGAGCATAAGAAGGAAGGATGGCCTGCAGTTCTGTTTCTCCCTTCCTCACCAGCAGCGTTTTCTCGTCAGGACTGAATGCAGTTCCTGGTGAATTTGCGGGTGCAGCTATGGGGGGCTATGCTGGCCACATCCCCAGGAATTGCATTCTTGCTGAGAAGCCAGAAGCTGTGTGGCATCACTCCAACTGAAATGTATGAGCAGCCCCCTCCTGTCCCTGGAGTTGCGGCTCTGCACAAAGGAATCAGTCCTTTTGTTTCCGGAAAAGTCAGTGAGCCATTCAGGGGCCAGTTAATCTCCAAAAAATCCTCATTAACATGGGATGAACAAGGAGGGAGAGCATAGTTTTCAGAGGGTAATCAAATCCCAAATCCCTGACAGAATTCACTTCAGCATCCTTGGGCGCCTGGGTGGCTCAGTCGTTGGGCGTCTGCTGTCGGCTCATGTCGTGGTCCCGGGATCCTGGGATCGAGACCCGCGTCTGGCTCCCTGCTCAGCGGGAAGCCTACTTCTCCTTCTCCCTCTCCCCCTGCTTGTGTCCCCTCTCTCGCTGTGTCTCTCTCTGTCAAATAAATACAATCTTAAAAAAAAATAATAATAAAACCCAGCATCCTTTGTTTTCTTCATGAACTCTTAGAGCCTCACTACATGAGCCTTCTTCTCTGTAAGGTTAAGTATGTACACACACGCGTGCACACACACACATGCATGCATACTTGAAGAGCACTCATCTTAGAACCATCTAGCCAAATGTTGCTGCAGTACCTACCACATTTGCTGGGGTCAGAGAAGCAGGAAGTGTCAAAAGAAACACCGAGTAGTGGAGTTTAGAAACATATAAGCAATAAGCAAACATTTATTGTGCATTTACTGTGTGACAGGCACTGTGCTATAATGGATGGAAAGATGCGTGAGATTTAGATTTTGGCCTTGCTCCAAAGGAGCTTAGTAGTTGAATTTTTTTTTTTTTTAAGATTCTATTTATTTATTTGAGAGAGAGAGAGAGCGCGCGCATGAGCAGGGGTCGGGGGGCAGAGGGAGAAGCAGACTCCCTGCTGAGCGGGGAGCCTGACATGGGGCTCAATCCCAAGACCCTGAGATCATGACCTGAGCTAAAGGCAGATGCTTAACTGACTAAGCCACCCAGGTGCCCCAGGAGCTTATTAGTTGGGAAGATGTCATCTGAGAACATGAAAAAAGGCAACTGTCATTCTATGGCCAATATCATGCTTACTAAGGAAACCTTAGAAGCAGTCCCAATTAGAGTCAGAAATTCTAAGAGTAAAGATACTAGATATCACCACTGCTGTTCAATGTCGTACTGGTGGACCTAGCCAATGCAATAAGATAAGAAAAATAAATGAAGCATGAGGATGGAAAATAAGAGACAAAATTCTTGTTATATGAAGATTATATGATTGTGTACCTTCAAAATTCAAGAATTTTCCAAAGTATTATACATAATAAAAGAGGCAAACATAATTGCAGAGTACAGTATCAACATACAAAAAGCAATAGCATTTCTGCATAATAACAGTAACCTATAGGAAAAAGGATATTGTTCATAATAACAACTAAACTGTGTGGTACCTAGGAATAAATGAGATAAAACATAGATGAGGCTTTGATGAAGAAAATCATAAAATATTATCCAAGTATATAATAAACGGACAATGATATGTTCATAGATGGGACAATTTATTAGCATAAAAGCATCTCATTTAAGACAATTCTGATCAATATTCCAATAGGATTTCTCTTAGGATTACACAAACCAATTCTGAAATTCATTTGGAAGAGGAAGATACATAAATGGGTCTGATGCTTCTGGGAAAAAAAAGTTTTAAAGAACAAGGAGAGCAATAAAACAGATTAGAGAGCAGAGAAACAGACCTAAGAATCCCTGTGAACTTCTGGCATGGGTAGCCATGTATTATAAACCAGAGTGAAAGCCTGAGCTCTTCAGTGACTCATGCCAAGACAACTTGCTTTCTATAGAAAAATATTAGATCCTTATATCAGAGCATACATAAAGATAAATTTCAGCTAGCCCTAAATGTGAAAATCAAAATTTTGACACTGTGAGAAGATAATCCAGGGGAATATCTTTATGACCTTAGGGGTTAAAAATAATTCTTTAGAAAAGACATCTCCCCCCAAAAATTCCAACAACTCAGAAGTTAAAAGGTTGATAAATTTGACTGTGTTAAAGTACTATGACTTATGGATGTATAGTATGAGAATATGGCTTAGAAGTATACACATAGAGGTTGCCTCTGGACAGAAAGGGAGGGAGGAGGATGAGATGTTTATCTTCAGTGTTAAAATGGAGGAAATGTTAACCTTGGTTAATTCTGGATGGTGGGAACATGACAGCTTGCTATATTTATCCATATTTTTGTATTTAAATTTTTTTTTCAAGAAAACACAATGAATGTTCACTTTAGCAGCACATATACTAAAAAAGAAATCACAAAGCAACCACCAACCCAGATCAGCATGCAGTGTGGAAGCTATAGCTGTATTAGGAGATTGCCTGGCCCCAAAAGTCTGATTCTGGTCCTGGTACTGCCATCACCAAGCTGTGTCTGTGGGTGAGAATCTTCCCTCTCAGGGGCTTTGTACTCTGGAAGACAAGAGGATTGGACTGATCATCAGCTACGGTCCTCTCCCTTGGTGGCTCTCACATTTTCTCTTCTCTCATGGGAGAGGTTACCAAGTCTGGAGGAGCAGAGAAGGAAGAAGACACGGGGGAAGAGCCCTCTCATAAGCATAAATTCTGTACGAGTGCATGGAAGTGATTATCATTACATCAATTCATACTTGCTTGACCGCTTAGCTCATAGGCGCTGCCTGATGACTCTGAAGCCCTAGATTTTTCTGTTTTCCTTGGCAGGGTGGATCTGGGTGCCCTATAGTGATAAGAGTGCTCCCTACCAAGTGGCAGAGATTCTTAATTAGCTGGGACTGAGTAAGAGTGACATGTTGCTGACGTTGATGTACCTGCTTAATTGGACTCCATTATTCTCCATTACTGCTCTGGAGTCATAGGATGAAAAAGAGCCAAGAAATACACCCTGTATGGTATAGTGTTGGGCTGGGGGCAGGTACGGAGGATGGATGTCAAGGGTGTCTAGGGAGATACCAGTGTTTTGGTCAAGATGGTTGTCTGTGGGCTGGTAATTTAGAAATAGGAGCCTTGGAATCTTGCCTCCCCTATGGATCTGTAGGCCTGTCTGAGTTTTCCCATCTGTGAAATGGGATTGACCTAAGGAGACCAGAGAATGTAGGGGATCATTTCCTTTTTGCCTGCAGAGAGAGGGCTTTTTTTATTTTTTATTTTTTATTTTTTTTAAGATTTTATTTATTTGCGAGAGAGAGAATGAGAGACAGAGAGCATGAGAGGGAGGAGGGTCAGAGGGAGAAGCAGACTCCCTGCTGAGCAGGGAGCCCGATGCGGGACTCGATCCCGGGACTCCAGGATCATGACCTGAGCCGAAGGCAGTCGCTTAACCAACTGAGCCACCCAGGCGCCCAAGAGAGGACTTTGAAAACAAAAGAAGAGAAGGGTTGGTACAGTTTTGCACTGAGTATTTGGAATTACAGTTGTCACTGCTCTCAATCCAAGCAGGGATTACTACCGAGATGTTAGTCTCCTAAATAATTTGTGTGTGTGTGTGTGTGTGTGTGTGTGTGGACAGATTCTCTTCAAACTTTCAAACTGGTCTGGATGCTAAATGACAAGGAAATCAGAGTTGAAAGGCAGGGAATCCTATCATGGCCCCTCTTTGCCACAGGCATGAATTTTAAGAGACTTGACCGAGTATTTAAATTGAGAGGCAGTTGTAGCAGGATCCGATTGGGGGTGTAGACACACACATTCCCTCTATTCACCTTGGCCTTCCCACCGCATGTACTAAAGACATTGATTTTCTATCACAGCCTATCTCCTATCTTATCCTCTCTCTTCTCTGTTTCTCCCACTTTTCATTTGAACATCTCCCCTTTGCCTCTTCTGGTTTTTTCCCTGAAAGGTGGTTTGAGAAATAAGGGGCTTTCAGAGGCTCCATTCTGTGGTCACAACAATGGTTCTTAGGATATATCCTAAAACGAACCCACTAAAGCTCTCCGTGACCTGACCCATTCGAGAGAAAATGGCCACACCTTTTGAAACCCATGGTTCCCGACATGTTGGCTGGGACATGACTATGTAACTTTTAACTTCACCACTAGCTTGCCGACATCCACGAAGAGAGCGTTCTCATTTAAGAGGGTTCCTTCCAGTGATGGTGTTTGTGAGGGATCCCAGAAGAGTGGACTTTGCTCGGAGGCAAACATGAAGTTCCTGTGTTTTCGTGACCAGTGTTGAAAATCTGGTGCTTCATGGCAGTTGTTTTAACCTGTTAGACGATTATAGAGAGAATTAGCAGTAAACAAAGTTGTTCTTTAAACATTTATTTGTATTAAGATGAAGCTGGTTTCTTTTTTTTTTTTTTAAGATTTTATTTATTTATTTGAGAGAGAGAGAGTGAGAGAGAGAGCGCAAGAGGGGGTAGGATTAGAGGGAGAAGCAGACTCCCCGCCGAGCAGGGAGCCCGATGTGGGACTCGATCCCGGGACTCCGGGATCATGACCTGAGCCAAAGGCAGTCGCTTAACCAACTGAGCCACCCAGGCGCCCAAGATGAAGCTGGTTTCTTAAAAACCGTGCAGATTTTCTTCTTAAGCCTCTGCTGCCGTCCGTGCCTCTCCTTCTTCACTGTCCCTGCCCAGCCCCCTAGGCTGGGCGATGTTTCCTCTCGAGTTCCTTGGTCTGGGGCGATGGTTGCTCCCCGTGACGTGGTGCTGTTTCCCAAAGCCTGATGCATGACTTGTGGTTTTAGCAGCATTGTTTTTGGTGAGCATCTCATTGGGAAGCCACCCTCAAGTCCAGGCTTGATTATGTGTCCTGTTTTCTTAATCCCTGCTCTTGCACCATCCAAATTGTATAATTGCATCAATATTAAGGGAGAGACTTGCAAAAGCCCTGTTAATTACAGGCGCTCACACTTTTCTGGCCACTAGCTTGTCTTTCTGAAATATGCAGAACAGAGTCCTGGGTATGCAGACTCAGTTCTGGGCCTATCTCAGTGCAAGAGATACAACACCAGGAAATCTTTCCTATGAATTTGTAACATATGGAGTGGGTGTACCGGGGGGGGAGGTGAGTTAAAAATAGAATTTGCTTTTTTGTTTTGTTTTGTTTTTTTGAGAAATAGAAGTAAAAGTAATTCTCAACTAACTCTCTGGATGAAATCACTATGGCCTTGGATAAATCAATCAAGTTCATTAGACTTTAGTTGCATCATCTGCAAACTGGGTATAATAAGCATTTACTTGGCTGTAGACTGAAGGCTGGATGAGATGGTCTCTGGAGAACTCATTTAAGGGGTTTTTGATTTGCTGAACACTGAGCTGAAATAGAAAAGTCTGGACATGGAGTATAGTTGAGAGGGATAAGTATGTGATTGTTGATGTTTTTTCAATCATTTTCAATTGTAAAATATGGCGCACACACACACACCCCCGAATTTTTAAAGCATGTATGCAGAGTTTAACAAATAAGGCAAACACTTGTGTTAACTATCCTGGGTCAATAAATGGGATGTTGCTGGATCCCAGAGGCCTCTGAATGTCCCTGACCCCTCCCAGCCTCCTTCCTCACTTACACTTTTGTCACTGCTTTCCTACCTCTGTTTCCCTCTACTAGGAAAGTCACACACTCTATTCTAAAACTTACGCTATTTGTACTTGAGGTTTACCAAAACTTTCATTTCCCGTTGGGTAATACCAGGCCTTTGGAACACTCTAAAAACATTTACCCCTCCGACCTTATTTTCTCTCATCGCTGTGTGTTTTCATTCTGTATGGCTTAAAGAACACCATGAAATATTTTGTCCTGTCCACTCACATTCATTGGGATTTAGTCCGTGCATTCCTCACTGTTCTTTGGTCTTCCTTCCTTTTCGTGTTCCTCGCCTTCCATCTGGGATCACTTTCCTCCTGCCTGACCTGCAACCTGTAGGGCTTCCTTTGCCAGTAGTGAACTCCCTCGGGTTTTGTCTGCCCGAGAAGTCCTGAAAGTGCCTTCATTGTAGAAGGATAGTTTGGGCAGATGTGTGTGTTTCCCATGGCTGCTAAAATGAACCTGGTGACTTAGAACAACACACATTTATTCTCACATGGCTCTTGAAATTCCTTTCCCTGGGTTAATGTACAAGTGTCAGCAGAACTTCACTGCTTCGGAGGCTCTAGGGCAGAGTCATTTCCTTGCCCTTTCCAGCTTCCAGAGCCGTATTCCTTGCCTACCTTGGTTTGCAACTCCTTCCTCCATCTTCAAAGCCAGCATTGTAACATCTTCACATTTCTGTCTTCTTCTCTCACATCACCTTCTCTTCTGTGTCAGATCTCCCCCTGCCTCTCTCTTGTTATAATGCTTGTGGTTGCATTTTGGGCCCACCCACATAATGCAGGATAATCTACCCATCTGGAGATCCTTCACGTAATCATTCTACAAAGCCTTTTCTGCTGTATAAGGTAACATCATGGGTTCCAGGGACGATGACTTGGCTATCTTTGGGGGCCATTATTCATCTCTGCACAGAGAGTGTATGAAATTCTAGGTTGGTCATTAATTTTTTTTTAGCATATTAAAGATATGATTCAACTGTCTTTGGGTTTCCGTTTTTGATGTTGAGACATCATTTCTCAGCCTTATCATTTGTTTTAAAGTAATCTATATTATTTCTTTAAGATTTTACTCTTGCTTTTGATCACTGTGATGTGTCTAGGTGTGCATTCCTTTATACTCTGTTTGGGCTTCTCTGGGTCTTTTGAATCTGTCGTATCTTTCAGAAGTTCTGGAAAATCCTCAGCTTATCTCTTCAGTAGTTCTGGAAAATCCTCAGCTCATATTCTCAAAATTATCTCAGTCCTGTCTTAACTCTATTCCCCCTACGCCCGCGCCCCCCCCCCCCCCCCCGCCAGTGAAATGTACTTTGGATCTTTTTACTGTGTCCTCCATGTCGTAAATCTACTCTCCTGTGCTTCCCACACTTTTGCTTTTCTGTGCTCTATTCTGAACAGTTTCCTCTGATCTAACCTCTGGTTTCCAATTCTCTCTTCTATTGCTTTTAATCTGCTGACAGCCACTTCTGTTGAGATTTTAATTTGTTACTGAATCTTTCTTCTCTAGAAGTTCCATTTGATTCTCTTCCAGATCTGCTAGGTCATTTTTTTACAATTTTTTTTTTCCTCCCTGCAGATATTTGCAAACTTGTTGTTTCCTTTTTTCATGTGGTAAGCACATATAAACTTAATGAGTCTGTGTCTGAAACTGTCCAGGTGTCTTTCTGCACTCAGTCTCCCTCATGTTGCCTTGTTCCCTATGCATCTGATTATCTTTAACTGTTTTGCTGGTTATTGCCCTTAAAAAATTATTTGTGGAGATTCCTTGAGGCTTGGAATAAGTGTACTTTCCTCCTTCTGGCTGCTTTTTAGGGGCACAACTTGAGGACCACTTTAAACCCGATTCATTGCCCATTTCTGCTATACAGTTCCTGGGGTGAAATGTGCATGAGGGTGGGTCTGTGGTCACATCTTCTCCAGAATATTTTATCTCCCTTACTTTTCCTTCTCCTGTTCTGCTTAGGTACAGAGCAACTTTCTTTCTGGGCCTGTGAGGTTGGGGAGGAACAGGAGGTGACAGATTTGTTCTGCTTCATCCTAATCCTGAGTCTGTAGCCCTTTGAAACCCACCTTAATGCAGGAAAAGGTGTCCTTGAAGTCCTTACATTGAATGCACCCTACACCTTGCCTTCTGTCACCTGTACCCCTCCAGCATCTTCAAGGCAAAAGCAACGTTGACATTCAAATAATCCTCCAGTCTCTTTGGGTTCAAGCTTCTTCCCAAAATTGGCCTGGCAGGACCGCTCTATCTTTTCAACTTCTCATTGCTTTTAAGGTGATTTCTACAGAGTTGTTTTCAGCCAGAGGGCTTATCTGAATATCCCACTACCTAACCTGCCTTATGAGAAATAGCTATGACATTTTTATTGTATAAAATTATCCATTTGTGTTTAACAACTATGATATTTGCCTGTAGGAATTTTACAGTGCAAAAAGATCAAGGGAATATAGGCCCACAAGTTTTTATGTGTTCTAAGAGATTGGCAGTGACCATTTGGAAGACCGATCAGGCGTAGACTTCGGGATAAAAACGTGAAACTTGTGATGGACGGTGGAGCCCATCTTGCTTGATGGCACTTGTTCTTCCTCAAGGGGTCACTTCAATTGGTTGGCCCGTAAGTTGCATCCTTGCCTTGAAAAAATAGCCACCAAAGCAAAACCACTCTTCGCTGGTTTCCCAGCCACCTCAGCCTGGTCCTGTGCTGCCCTGTAGTGGTCCAGATCCAGCCTCTTCAAGTTAGGGGCGGCTGGGAGGGCAGCTGGCTTCAGTTCAGATGGGAAAGACAGCATTAGTCAGCTGCCTCTTCTCTCATGGCCTGAGGCCCTAGCACTCCAACGTGTGTCAACAGTGGAGGTGGATTCCTGACTCAGGCCATGGATAAGTGAGTGCGCTGGGGACGGGTTTGCGAGTCCAGTCTTTAGCCCACCCTCAACATTACATTTTGACTAGCTGGTCTTGGATCAAGTTTTTATAACTTTGAATCTTGAATGTCAAGAATGAATTTTTGACCCCTTGGTCCTCCTATCCCAAATATGGACAGAAACCTCTGAAATTATAATCAACAAGGGGAAAAGCCTATAAATCATTTGTTGATTCAGAAAACATTTAATGGACTTCTACTGTCTGGAATGCAGTGTGCTGGATATTGTAGGGTCCTTGCCATCAGAATGCTGATAATCTTGTCCTATGCAGAGAGCTCAAAGACTTAAGAGAGAAACTGAGATTTAGAGGGGACCCCGGGGCTGGTTGTGAGTGATCTGTGATGTTTGTCACCCCATTGATTTGGCTGATCTGCCTGGTGTTCTCTTCCTTCCCCGTACCTCAGTGAGTATCCCTCCTAAATCTGGGCTCATATCAGTGAGAGTGACCTTCCCACCTGGAGGAGGACCATCCTTGGGTCAAGGTACAAAGGTGGCTGTGCTTCTCTGTTGAAGACTCAGCAAGAGGCAAAGTGGAGAAAGCCTGAAGTTGGGAACCAATCCTGCTGCCTATCACCAGGCTCCAAGCAGTCGTGGCCAAAGAAACAAAAATTAATTCATGATTTATATATCAGAATAGACTCAATTTCTTAGAAATCATTTCATAATGGATATTGGAGTTTGGTTAATAAAAAAGTGGCTGTTCTCCTTGCCAATTCTCTCAAAAATCCTTTGTCCTGCAAGGTTTCTCCACGAGTGAGGTTGGTACATTTATTAGCTAATGCCACTAAGAGAGCAGTTAGAGCTTTGGCCAACAATTGCCATGTGCGCCTTGAAGAGGAAACCAGCTTAAAACCAGATTCGTTTCCTTAGTAGGGATTAGAGGGTACACTGCTGAAGCTTCTCCAAGCTGCCTTCTCTTCCTTGGCAAGCTGTCAAGCTGATCACTTCCAGCCCCCCAACTTCTTTGACTGTGGGAAGTCCCTTGAGTGGATTGATTCTGAGCAGATTCTACCTGCTCTTATTTTTGCTTTCTATTTGCTTATTATTCTCCTTTCATTATGTGTGTTCTTTTTCCTTGCCCAGCTCCTCTGATTAGGGTGACTTCTGTACTCGGCCTGTAATGAAAGTTCAGTACCGTGACACATAATTTATATCTTTATACTCCTCTAGTGCTTAGCCATGGGGATCATGTTTTGCTGAATGTAATACTCTTGCCATTCAAACATATGTTAAAAATTTTATCTATTTACTTGAGAGAGAGAGAGACAGAGACAGAGAAAGAGGATGAGCAGTGGGGAGGGGCAGAGGGAGAAAGAGAAGCAGACTCCCCACTGAGCAGGGAGCCCGACGTGGGACTCAATCCCAGGACCCTTGGGCTGAAGGCAGATGCTTGACTGACTGAACCACCCAGGCATCCCCTTGCCATTCAAATTTTAATTGAAGTTAATAGTAAAACAAAGTTGTAGTAGACATCCTCCACCTCCTCCTATTCCAGAGAGGACATCAGAAAGCATTCATAGAGTATGCAGAGTATTAAAATACCAACAGGTCAGGGCACCTGGGTGGCTCAGTCGGTTAAGCATCTGACTCTTGGTTTCAGCTCAGGTCCTGATCTCAGGGTTGTGAGATTAAGCCCCACATCAGGCTCTGGGTTCAGCATGAAGTCTGCTTGACATTCTTTCTCTTGCTCCCTTTCTGCCCCTCCCCACTCTAAAATAAATATATAAATCTTAAAAAAATACCCACAAGTCCTTAAACTTAGGATCCCATCTTATCGCCTACTTTTGTATATGCATGTGGAGGAAGAGTGATCATGTGTTGGAGGTAGAGTTTGAGGGTATTTTCATCTTTTGCAAAAGCAGAGGAGGATATTACAAGAGCTGGGCCCGGCCCCATTGACTGACTGATGGAGGTGATGGAAGGCAACTGTGCTCCTGGAGGAGAATCAGGACCAGGCTAGGTTTCAGCCACCCTGCTTCTACCGGGTGCTCTCCCAACACCCAGCATCCCAAATGCTCTAAGTGGGGCCCATGCTTAGATATTGTCTTGGTCCATGGGAAGATAAGCAGCAGCAGTCTTGGGTAGCTGGTGTCCTCTGATCCCACAGTGGTGGAGTAGACTCATTTATTGAACAATATTGACTTGAGTTTCTGTTTGTGTCAGATACTGTTCTGGGTGTTAGACATGCAGCAATCAAAGGGGCAGACAGGCTCTTTGCTCTCATGGAGCTTGTATTCCAAGGCTGGGACAGGCAATAAAGTACAAAACAAAAAAACAAGGTAATTTCAGATAGAGGTCAAGGTAGGATAAGGGGACAGAGAGCCATTATATGTCCTTTAGGTTCCTGGGTCTGCAGTGGCCTCTTTGAGATTTGAGAGGGTGACAGTACCACAGGGACCAGAGGTTGAGGGAGGAGCCAGTTACATGAAGAGCTGCATCAGTGCTCTCCGGGAGGACTTTCTGAATGCTGGACATGGTACATACTGTGTGATGCAGCATGGTAGCCGCTGGTCCCATGTAGTTACTGAACACTTGAAATGTGGCTAGTGTGACTGAGGAACTGCATTTTTAATTGTATTTAATATTAATAGCTTAAATTTGAAAGGTACCTGTGGTTAATAACTGCCCTAATGGACAGTGCGTATCTGGAGGAAAGACTTTCAGGCAGAGGGAATAGATTGTGCAAAGGTCCTGAGGACATAGTCACCCTGAGAACCCAGCGTGGGATTTATGTCTGGAAGCTATGTTCAGTCTTTACAGAGCAACTCTGGAAAACTTAAAAATGCTTCCTGCTTCTGTTTTGGGGGCCCCTGGAGAACCTCCTGAGGAACAACAGTTACCCAGAAGGGAATTAAAAACACCTGATCAACAAAGAACCCGCTTCCTTTTCTAGGAAGGGCCCATTCCCACATCGTGTGACTCACAACTCTTGACTGGTTTCCTCTGCTAACGGGTTGTGGCTGGCCTTTGTCTGTGCAGGAAGTAGCCATTACAGGGCCGAGCTTGTCCATTCTGGGGCCGGATCCTGTCTTTGTTCTCTCCTTTCATCTTACTGTGACAAGAGCCTGAAACCTCTGCCCTGGCTCTGTCCAGGGGTCACTTGCAGCCTTCCATCCATCCCAGGGGCCTGAGACCTCGTCTTTTTTGGCAGCACTTTTCTTTTTCTCCCCATTGGTAAAGATGGCATAAGTCAGTCCTGGTTACAAGGAGAAAGTGGTCTTGAGAGATTGACCAGAGTTGCCCACAGAGTGGAGAAGGAAGTGGCCACAGCAGGGACCAGCTCTGCCCATCCAGTCTGGGCTGAGATTCGGCTCTAGTGGGATTCCCAACCTAAAACAGAGATGAGGTGGCCCCTTCTGGCCCAGTGTGCTGAAAATTAGAAGAGGCAGTCTGTCATCCTGGCCTAGCCCGGATTAGTCATTGGTTAGCATTCTCCTTGAACTTGCATTCCCAAAAGAAAACACAATTACTTAGCACTGCCCTGAGAAGTATAGAAAACTGAGCCAAGGAGATCGAAATGCTAAATCAGAGACCCAAGGCCCAAGCCCCTCCAGGGCTTTTCTGTGACCCTGCCTTCCCCCGCTCTGTCCTGCCTGACTGCAGTTAGCTCCTCCTCCCTGCCCCCAGACCAGCAGCAGTTTTGGGGGCAGGGCAGGGGAAAAGGTAGAGGCTGTTGACTTTAAACTGTGGCATGTACCAAGAAGCTGTCTTCATGTTAATGACTTTGATCTCTCTGGTGAGAAGTCAAGGTCATAAAATGAGCCTTTGTTTACCCCTGGACAACATGCTGCATGTTCCGCCCACTTTGTGCGCAATGCCTTCTTGGAATACAGGTGTGAAACCCCCCCTGAGTCATGTGCTTCGGCCTTCAGGAGAGGATGAGCCTCATTTTCCCATGTACCTTGCCCTTACTTTTGGCATGTGGTTCTCCAGGAGAGAAGTGTCTGCTATGGCAAGGGGCTGGGTTACGCTCCGTAATATGAAGGGGTCATTTGAAGGTCCTCATAAGCTAGATGGGCACCATTAGCCTAACTGAATTCATTTTTCCCTAAAAAATTACTTCTAAGATATAAACATGTTTATGAAAGAAAAATTAAAATATTTACAAAAGGAGAATGGAAAAACAAGTTACCCAAGTTTCACTGTCCAAACACAACTGCCCCTTGTTGACATTTTGATGTGTTCTGTATTTTTTTTTTTTTCCCTTTCTTCTACCTAAGGGTTATTTTGCCTTTTACATGCCTGTAACCATAATACACACGCAATTTTGTGCACTGGTTTTTAATTTAAAGAGTAAGTGGATAATCATCGCTTTTAATGGCCACACGGGCATGCCCGTAAGTTCCTGCATACTTGACATTGGGGTGTTCTGAGCCCCCAGGACACGGTGGCTGGCTGGAGGTCACCCAGTGAGCTGGTAGGAAGCAGGCACAGACCCTGTGTTTCCCACTCCAGCTGAGTGTTCCTTATACTCACTGGTTCTCAACTTTTCTCTGCCGTCATTCCTCACACATGAGCTGGTGACTTGTGTCTCTTGTTATGTTCTTGCGTAAGGCTTCGCCCCCACCTTCCACTGAGGATCACTACCCCACCTGCTCTGGGGCATCTCCTCAGGAGCGGAGGCCAAATTATCCCTTTCCATTGTGTCACCCAAAGAAACTCACAGTATCATAATGACTAGCAGGATTTGTTTGGACCAGATTTTGCCTCCTGCTTCTCCCAACCCAAGAAGTCCCCCCGCCCCGCCCCGGACCTTTCCCATGCCCTTGCATTAATGCTAGCTCTGCAGCAGGAGAAAGAATGGCCAAAGGAAAGAGGGACAGGCTCGAATGTCCAGCAGAGGGTCCTGGGCTGTGGTGCTCTGGGAACTGCTGCGGTCAGTGTGGACGGATGACGGAGCTCACACCCCACCCCCAACCTCTCAGAGTTCTTCCCTCCCCTTCAGGACTGGCTTCATGGCCATCTGGTCACATAAGGCCCTTTGACTCGAAGGGTTCTGCACTTTGATGCTCTGCTTTGCCCTCTTGAAATTCTTAATAGTTTTTGAACAATGACCCTGCATTTTCATTTTGCACTGGACCCCACGTATTATGTAGCCGGTCCTGTTCTCATTCGACTTGGAACACACCTTACCTGCCACATTCATCTTGTTTTACTCTGTTATATACACTTACGACTCACCTTGCACCTTGGGGGAGGTTTTAGTGGAAGGACGGGACTTCGGAATCAAATAGACCTTGTTCCAGATGACCAGATTGGCTTTGGGACTTTGGGTTAGTTACACTCTCATTTTGGAGCCTCAGTGTTCTCATCTGTAAAGTGGACATAGTGATCTTAAATTTTAAGACTTGTGGTGATCAAGCATGTGAAGTGGGTAGCATAATACCTTGTGCATCCACACTCAGTATTGCCCTGTGTTCCTCCTTTCTTCCTTGTCTGACACGGTGTTGGTATACA
Organism: Mirounga leonina; assembly: GCF_011800145.1. NCBI lineage: Eukaryota > Metazoa > Chordata > Mammalia > Carnivora > Phocidae > Mirounga > Mirounga leonina. The sequence continues at coordinate 35,016,034 of NW_023270265.1, forward strand.
GTAAGCGCTCAACATGTGCTTACTACATTGTAGTTTGTGAGGGTCAGCTTGTGCCTCTTCATTTCCAAATCAGGCCAGGATTTGTGTCCTAATCTCTGGGTAAGAGCTAGGGTTACACAATTAGAAGGGCTCGTTCTAAGTACTGACTTTTCTTCTCCTTCAGATTGGGGAGATGTGTGTGGTAGAGCGCCTTTTTTTTTTTTTTTTTTTTTTTTTGAGAGAGAGTGGGTTGGGGGCGGGGAAGGGGCAGAGAGTGAGAGGGAGAGAGAGAGGGAGAATCTTTTTTTTTTTTTTTTTTTAAGATTTTATTTATTTATTTGAGAGCGAGAATGAGAGACAGAGAGCATGAGAGGGAGGAGGGTCAGAGGGAGAAGCAGACTCCCTGCTGAGCAGGGAGCCCGATGCGGGACTCGATCCCGGGACTCCAGGATCATGACCCGAGCCGAAGGCAGTCGCTCAACCAACTGAGCCACCCAGGCGCCCCAAGAGGGAGAATCTTAAGTAGGCTCTGTGCTCAATGCAGAGCCTGAGACAGGGCTCGATCTCAGAACCCTGAGATCATGACCTGAGCTGAAATTAAGAGTCCAACACTTACCCAACCAGTCGCTCAGATGCCCCTGGTGGAGCGCTTTTCAGTAAACTCTTATCCTACGAGCATCGTGAAATAAGACAGAGACAGAGCAAGGGCAAAACGAGCAGTCGCTGATTGGAGCCGAGCCTTGTGCCTTGGGGAAACCTGGTGGATCATGGGCAGGTCCCACAGCCTGAGCAGAAGTGCACCTGTGGCCAGGTTGGCTGGTTCCTGTAGGTCAGGATCTGGGACTGGCGCCTTTGGGTGTTTGTGACTGAGTCGGTGGCAGAGAGGCTGGCAAGCCTGGGACAGCCTGTGGGCTATGACTAAATTAGGAAGAGTCCCCAGGCTCTCCCCAGAGCTCACTGGGCAGGTGGGCAGTGCTCAGGCGCTGGTGGGCAGCTGGAAATGGGCTGTTTGGACGGACATGACTGACTTTCACTTTGACTTTTCAGTGGGCTGCAGGAAGTTCACACCCTGAGTCCTAGCAGAGAGAAGCTACCCTCATGCCAATGGCCATACTCGCCCCCCACCCCCCTACCTTTAGGGGTGGACATAAAATAGTAGGAGAACCCAGTGAGCTTTAATCCTTGGTCCTGTACAAGGCCTTTGGGGAGGTTTTAATTTGTAAACAGCATACCCTCCTGAATAATTTTGAGAGGAGATTATATTGGATACTGGGCATCACAGATGAGCACCAGACCATCCGACAGGACCAGCTGGGCTGAGAACTACTTTACACATCATGGCAGCGGGGTACTCGTGGACAGCTGGTTTGCACTTAGAACCTCACCAAAGGTGTAGTTTGGTCTGACTGTTTAAATATTACAGGGTGAGATTTGGAAACAGAAGAGGAAAAAAGTGGCAGAAAGAACAGTGGCTCCTGGAGGGAAAAGTGAGCAGGTTCCTAAGTAATTAAACCACAGTTCAGGTGAAGCCCATCCCTGGACCCCACAGCTTCGTCAGCTCCTCCGAGAGAGGGGCGTCTTGGCTTTCTTTTCTTTTCTTCTTCTTCTTTGTTCCATGTCATGTTTTCTGTAAGACCGGTGGAAGGGCAGCAGTTTCTCAGCAGAGCTACTGTTGATGTCTGGGCTGGGTCATCCTTGTTTGACCGGGTCTGTCTTGAACGTTGCGGGATTTTGGCAGCATCCCCAGTTCTGACAAACAAAACACCTCCAGCACATCCGGGCCGTGGGCAATCACCACGGTGAGGAGCCGCTGCTTAGAGCAGAAGACCGTCCGTTTCTCCTGCTGAAAAGCATTGCAGTGAGCACCGGGCAGGTGCTCCATCTAAACCCAAGAAGGGGCAACCTGTTCAGGAGGTTTGCTGGCGGGGAGTGCGCGTGCGGTGCAGTCTGATGTGGCTACATTGCTAAATGTCCTTTTGGCCACCTTCAGGACCTGATCGTTGCCCCTGAAAACCCAGAGTAAAAAACAAAACAAAACAAAACAAAAAAGCAAGTGAGGAAACAAACCACCATCACTCCCACTACCACCAATGAAAAAATAGGAAAGTAAACCGGGACAGGAGGCTTTGGGATTTTATTAAAAATGGTGGCATGATTAGCGCAAGACCCCGTGCTTCAGAGGCGCTCTCAGGAGGCCTGTCTGTGCAGAGCTGGCTTGGGTGTTGATATGTGAAGAGGCTGAGAACATGTGGCATAAACATCGACTGATATTGTTTGCCATTTAACTCAGCATGTGTAATGCAGCAGGAATGGTTCCTGGAGGCATGTGACTCCCCTTCCAGCTGGGTACGCGGTGCCCTGGGGCCACTCTCTCTCTGTCTCTCTCTCTGTCTCTCTCTCTCTCTCTCTCTCTCGCTCCCTCGCCTGCATTACCCTCCTCTGCCCCTTCCCTGACTCTTGAGAGTTTAAGTGGACGCTTGTCACGATCGGTGAGCAGAAAGCTGGTAGACTGTCATTAGAATTTTCTAGGGAGGCACGTGCACAACACCCAAAATGACTCCCGGCTTCGCTGGCCTCAGGTGAGCGCTCAATGCCAGGCTCCTTGGTCTTTTTCAGAAAGGTAAGGTTGCATGACATCATCCTACCTTTCCCCGGCACAGGAAGGAAGCCGAGGGTTTTCTTTTTATTCTCTAGTCCAGGCGGCACTTCTGACCATGTTCTTGGCTCTAAGCATCTGTGCATGAGTATGCGATTTGCCTGTATCCCCACCCCCTCCTGTTTAAAAAAAAAAAAAAATTGTAAGAAATGATTCACAACGGCAGGGTGAACATGTGACCTAAAACAGCTCCCCATGACCCCAGTGAAATCAGTGATCCCAATGTCAGCAAGTCTAGATGCTCTTTTTACGCCGGGTACTAATTCTTTTAGAAAGACAAGTTGCGTGGCCGCCACTGGAAGACAGATTGCGCTATCACCAGACCTGAGGGCATGGAAGGGGACATTTTTGGAATCCCGAAACCTTAGGAGTGATGGGGGTTTCTTAAGGTTGAGGTGTTTTGTGTTGATGGCTGGAATTTGTGAGCGGTGGAAAGTGAACCTAAAGGTGTTTGAAGTGTCTTGTATCCATTGAGGGCAGAGTCAGGTTCATGAGCCCGGCGGGGAGTGCTGTGTTAGAATTCAGAAGCTCGGGATATTTTGCCAAGAAACGGCGCTTGAAGGTTGCTTCTAAGAACCTCTGAAGGGGCCGTGATACGCACTTCTGCAACTATTAAGTATCTCTAAGTAAAGTTATATTTCAAAACAAAGCTATTTTAATAGTCCCTGTTGTGAAGGTCAGGGAACATATTTGGACATGAGTGTGATGATCTGTGAGCAGGCTCAAGCACAACCAAACATGACTCACCTCGTTTCTTTATCTGATGCAGTAAAAGCAGCTTTGACACATTCGGGTGAGGACTCCTGGTTTTCTTCTTGCCAGTGTGAAAGCAAATCCATACCCATAGAATGGTGTGTAAAATGGCATGTGTGATGTGTCTTACCTCGTGGGAATTTTTTGACTTTAAACAAGTCCATCATGTAGCTTTGCCATTGGTTTCTGCCTTATATGTGTCGGAATCATTTCTTTCTTCTTTTTTGCACGGCTTTGCCAAGATGTCAGAAAACTGAAGGGTAAATATTTTCACACACTCGCCCCTCCCCCACATGCATACGCTAACAGCTGCCATGTATGGTTTCATGGAATTGGATCTTTTGAGCGAAATGACTTCCTTATTTTCCATAGTAATACAATAATCGATTTTACCATAGAGGACTGCGTACATGTCCAGTGTGGGTTGCTCCTAATTAGCAATGCATGGGGTAGCAGAGGGAAGTGCTGGAGAGCAGTTTTGAGTGAAAGAAAAGTCAGCCATCGAGTTTTAAGCATTCTTTCTTGCCTCAGCCAAGGCAGTTCTCAGTCTCCGTGGATCTTAACCACAGGTTTAGTTGGTGGTGATCTGAGAAAATATCCAGAATGGCACGAGCAAATGTAACCAAGATGGCTACATCTGACTGTTGCTGGTTTTTTGTTTTTGGGTTTTTCTTTTTTTTGTCTTTTATCCACTCTCCTCAGTAGCTTTCACATAGCCACAGCTGTGTAACATAAAGATGAAAGCCAGAAGGAACCTATGTGTAATATTCTCTGCCTTGGGTGGCACCTGTGTTTTATTGTCTGTGGTCAGAAAGGTATGTGTCTAAAGGCACCAGAAACCTCCATCCGCTTTGGGAAATGGATGCTTTCCTCAAATAAATACTTATACGGTATATCTATAATGTTCCAACCTTAATATTCTCATTTGCTCTAAGGAATTTAACAGAATGAGACAGTGTATGTTCCCAACACACACACACACAGGAAACATAAACCTCATACTTCACAATGAAACCCTGAGCGTACGCTGCTAAGGTCTGCGTTTCCCTATGCTTAGAGACAGTCATAAATTCAAGTGAGTTGAATAAGTATTTGTTCAGTGCTTCTAACTGGCCCAGCACTGAGCCAGACAGACACTCAGGAGTTTGAAAGATTTTAGGCACCACATCAAAAACTAATGATGTATTGTATGGTGACTAACATAACATAATAAAATAAAATAAAATTAAAAATAAATAAATAAATATGATATTCCTGAAAAAAAAAAAAAGATTTTAGGATGTGGATGAAGTCTTCAAGGTGCTTATAATTTAGAAGGCAAAAGTCACCCCTGGCCACCGGCATCTGGCTTTCTGCAGCAGAGATTGTATGTGCACTGTGGAGAAAGTCTTGCCACAAAAAATATTTATCGAACCATGTTAAAGATGCTTCAGTGTAGATAGCTAAGAAAAATTGATTGATTGCCCATTGTGTTTGTGACTCTTTGTGGGCTTATAAAAAGTTCAGTGTTTATTCTTAAGTATAATTTAAGACAAATGGTCATGCTGTTTATAGTGACAAAAATGGCTTGTGGGGCTCAAAGTAATGAAGAACAGATCAATTCTATTCCTTTATAGATTGGCAAGCCTCAGACTTTGCTTCACAGAAGTTCTCCTGGGGAACTATTAAAAATCCCAGTGCCTGATATGAGGAATTCTTAATCGCAGGAAACAAACTGAGGGTTGCTGGAGTGGGGGGTGGGGTGGGAGGGATGGGGTGACTGGGTGATAGACACTGGGGAGGGTATGTGCTCTGGTAAGCGCTGTGAATTGTGCAAGACTGTTGAATCTCAGATCTGTACCTCTGAAACAAATAATGCAATATATGTTAAGAAAAAAAAAAAAGAAGAAGAAGAAGGTAGCAGGAGGGGAAGAATGAAGCGGGGGAAATCGGAGGGGTAGACAAACCACGAGAGACGATGGACTCTGAAAAACAAACTGAGGGTTCTAGAGGGGAGGGGGGTGGGAAGATGGGTTAGCCTGGTGGTGGGTATTGAGGAGGGCATATTCTGCATGGAGCAGTGGGTGTTATGCACAAACAATGAATCATGGAACACTACATCTAAAACTAATGATGTAATGTATGGGGATTAACATAAGAATAAAAAAAAAAAATCCCAGTGCCTAGGGTGAATCAGAATCTGTGGAGATCTGATCCAAACATCAGTGTTTTAAAAACACCCCAGGTGATTGCAATGCCACAATTTGAAATTTAATGATAAGGATGATTTGTCGAAAACTTTTTTTTTTTAGCCTAAGGTGAGTTTGAAAGGTGGACTTTCTCACAATCTTGACTAAAGAATTTTTGGCATTCTGGAGTCTGATTCTTCTACTCTCTGCCTTAGTGAGCTAGCTTAAATGGAGCTATGCTTTCTTCTATTCAACAAACCTGATAATATGATGCAAAGCTAATTATCAAACTAATTAGATTACCTGAGGTTTTGTGAACCTTGAGTGTTTTGATTGCAGGAGGCCAAATGTTGTTGAACACATTCATTGAATCTCTCTCTCTCTTTTTAAAGATTTATTTATTTATTTTAGAGAGAGAGAGCAAGAGAGCACAAGTGGGGGGTGGGGAGGGACAGAGGGAGAAGGACAGAGAGAACCTCCAGCAGCTCGGTGCTTAGTGCAGAGCCCAATGTGGGACTCCATCCCACAACCCTGAGATCATGACCTGAGCTGAAATCAAGAGTTGGACCCTTAACCGACTGGAGCCAGCCAGGCGCCCCATGGATTGAGTCTCTTAAAGGAAGGTAGGTATAAAGGTAGCTGCGTGCCCTTGAAGTTGTTTTTGCAGGGTCTGAAACCCTTATGAAAAGGGAAGGCCCTTCTTGGTGTACTGGTTACCTAGTAGATAGAAGTGGCTTATTAAAAATACAGTTGTTACTCGGGGCGCCTGGGTGGCTCAGTTGGTTAAGCGACTGCCTTCGGCTCAGGTCATGATCCTGGAGTCCCTGGATTGAGTCCCGCATCGGGCTCCCTGCTCGGCGGGGGGTCTGCTTCTCCCTCTAACCCTCCCCCCTCTCATGTACTCTCTCTCTCATTCTCTCTGTCGCAAATAAATAAAATCTTAAAAAAAAAAATACAGTTGTTACTCAATTCTCTATAACTCACCATAGATTCTTAGAGTTGCAAGTTAAGCTCAAGACATTCTAGTTCAGGGGTTCTCAAAGCACAGCATCCTTTTCACCTGGACTTGTTAGAAATGCAAACTCTCAGGCCCCAACCTAGACCTCCTGATACAGCAGCTGGGGGTGAGCCCAGCATCTGTGTTTCAAGAAGCTCTCCTGATGCCCACCTAATTCGTAAAAAAGCTCTGGTTTCACTTTGTCATTTTACAGACGGGTCTGTTGAGTGCAGGTTAAATGCTTCTCCCCGAAGTCACCCAGAACTGGAGGAGGGGTAGAGGCTAGAAACTCAGACCTCCCAAGGCTGACCTCTATCACGATACCACCGCCAGATAATCTTAACTTTTCCACGTGCCATAAATAACAGCTTTAAGAAAACACCCACCATCCTCAAATCAGATGGCATAAAGGAACCTTAAAAATGTTGTCTCGGGGGGCGCCTGGGTGGCTCAGTCGTTAAGCGTCTGCCTTCGGCTCAGGTCATGATCCCAGGATCCTGGGATCGAGTCCCGCATCGGGCTCCCTGCTCAGCAGGGAGTCTGCCTCTCCCTCTACTCCTCCCCCCTGCTCATGATCTCTCTCTCGCTCTCTCTCAAATAAACAAATTAAAAAAAAAAAATGTTGTCTCGGGGCGCCTGGGTGGCTCAGTTGTTAAGCGTCTGCCTTCGGCTCAGGTCATGGTCCCAGGGTCCTGGGATCGAGCCCCACATCAGGCTCCCTGCTCAGCGGGAAGCCTGCTTCTCCACCCCACCCCCCACTCCCCTTGCTTGTGTTCCCGCTCTCACTATCTCTCTCTCTCTGTCAAATAAATAAATAAAATATTTTAAAAATGTTGTCTCATCTGACCCTTCCATTTCACAGATGAGAAAAACTAAGGTCTACAGGGTAAACTGACGGCAATGAGATGTACAGTTATTGGTGGAAAGTCTGCTTAAGAAGTGGGTCTACTTATGGCCAAAACAGTGCTACACCCTCCCTCCCCAACTACCCCATACTGCCTCTTGAGTTTCATACGGACTCCTAGTATTTGGCTTAAATCACATTGGTTAAAATGTCCGGGTTAATAGGCAACTCTAGGAAAAGACCAGCTATATTGACTGAGAATCTTAATTTTTAAAAATTATTCTAAAATTTTATTTTGATTTAAAATTGTCCTAAATTTTATTACCATCCTTATACATTTAGCAGAAAAATTTCAGTGATATAATCTACTGAAAATAAAGTTAAGAGGACATAGGAATTATTCTCAGAGCATGTGTTTTATCTGCAAATCATGCAGATTAGACTCTTACATCTTCTCAGATCACACACTAAAATTGCATTTTCTTCAGAATTCGTTAAAAGGAAAAATGTGGCAACGAGTCTATTTGTTGAATATTTTAGAATTTTAGACATGATGTGGCTGGTGGTATTTACATAATTTGGACAATGTTCAAAGACCGAATCTTATCCACATTCTCTGCAGAGCTTCATCTTTAGAGCCTTGTAGCAACATACACATGGAACATGTAGCCAGGAAACCCAACTGAGAATGTGATACATGACTACTAAGTCCACACACACACACACACACACGGAATGGATATGCACATGTATAGAGGTGTTTATTGGTTCCACACCCAACCATTTACCAGGTACTATGACATGAAATGGAACACAATTCCTGCCTTCAAAATAATCACAGGACAGCGAGGACATCAGATGAGCAATCGAGTAGACAATCATGAGAGAGGGTGGTAGGAGCTCGAAGAGCATAACTGAGGCTAACGGAGCAGCAGGGCATTACGGGGGAGTCACAGAAGGGACAACGACACACACTGGTTGGGGGTAGGAGTCAGAGAAGGCTGCCTGGAGGAGGTGCCATCTGAGCTACATGTTGAAGGACCCTGAGGGGGAATAGGGCAGAGGTTGTCCATGTTAGGGAACAGCGTATGCAAAGGTGTACATGTTTGTGTACATATTGTCCTTCACACAAGGGCAGTTGGGCCTATGATCCCCTAAATATTTCATTTGCATGTATAAATATTAACATTTGATGCCTGAGAGAATTTGTATAGTAGTTTATAAGTATTTCAAACAGCTTGTTTTTCCATCTCCAAAGACTGAGGTTCTCCAGAAGAGTTTGTTGGTTGAGAGGTCACCCTATCTTCTGTCACTGAGAAAACAGAAAGATCTCTTGTAATCCCAGAAATCAGACCAACTCCTTCAATTTTAACGTGCACAAAACCAGTGAAATTCTGCCCAACATGAATTTTCTGAAAAATTGTGTGTCAGGCAAACCAACCGCAGCCCTAAATGGATTTGAACTTCATTTTACTGTGAAAGGTTCCTTTGGCCTGTGGAATGCCTTCCTAGAGGAGAATATCTTACAATGAGGCACTCTTGGTATTTTGTTCACTAAATCCTCATGGATAGAGTTAAAAGAGAGCCTCTTCTTGTGCTAACTGACTGCCCAAGAGAACAAAGATGGAAGAAATTAAATGATTTTATGCTGACTGGCCAGCAACATGTGTATCTGAACCATGCCATATATATAAAAATCACTTCTTTAAAAGCATTTCCAGGAGCTTAACAATAGCGTAATTTGTGAGAAGTAATAATAAGAAATTATAAATTATATTATTTTACAATATTTATTATATATCAATCATGCTTTATTATGTTAATAATATATAATATTTAATATATGAATAAGAATAATGTACTATTAAATAATGTTCATTTTATAATATTTATATATTATTATTCAACACTATTTGATTCTATCCACAACATCATCATGCTTTACAGAGTGCCTTACCATCATGTTTGCTCTTTACAGCAGCTATTAAGGGCAGACATCCCTGTGCCAGATGAAATTAAACCTGGGATTTATCAGATTTCAAAGGTGGAAGAGATCTTGGAGGTCCTTTCATCCAGCTTTCTCATTCTACATAAAAAGGGAAGCTGACCAGCCTCCGGTCCCACAGGGAGTAAGCAGAAATCTTCTGATTTCTAGGTCAGCAGTTTTTTCACACCATCACCCTGCCTGCAGTCCTTAGTGTGTTAAAAGAAACTACAGAGGGGACACCTGGGTGGCTCAGTTGGTTAAGTGTCTGCCTTCGGCTCAGATCATGATCCCAGGGTCCCCGGGTCGGGCCCTGGCATCGCATTGCACTCCCTGCTCAGCAGGGAGTCTGCTTCTCCCTCTCCCTCTGTTCCTCCCCCAACTCGTGCTCTCCCTCTCCTGCAAATAAATAAATAAAATCTTCCACAAAAAAAAAAAAGAGAAGAAAAAACTACGGAGAATGTGCATTTCTTTCTTTAGGAGAAATATTGTTGAAACCAGTCCTACATGCTGGTTTATAAGCACATGCAGGTATAGAAAAATCTCTTATTTTTATACTTTTTCTATGTTTAGAGAGATACAGACAGACAGATATATAAATAAATAGGCACACACACCACACGTGGATGTCACTAGGGAGATGGAGGAATTAGACTGGGCCAAGTCTCAAAGGGGACTTCTTCAAATTTGTATAGTTTTGTGGGTTTTTTTGTTTTTGTTTTTAAGATTTTATTTATTTATGAGAGAGAGAATGAGAGAGAGAGAGCATATGAGAGGGGGGAGGGTCAGAGGGAGAAGCAGACTCCCCGCCGAGCAGGGAGCCCGATGCGGGACTCGATCCCGGGACTCCAGGATCATGACCTGAGCCGAAGGCAGTCGTTTAACCAACTGAGCCACCCAGGCGCCCCTGTGTTTTTTTTTTTTTTTTTAATAAAAAAATGTCTGAGCCAAAAATGACCATAATCATGGCATTTATGAATTTGGGATGATGGGTAGGCAGTGAACTTGTAAAGATTTGTTATATTCTTCATATTTTTATAGTTTTAAAGTTCAAAACAAAAAGAAGTGTGATTAAAAATAAGTTACCACCGACAGTACTATTGTTCTATAAAATATTTGATTGATTGATTGATTGATTGATTGGGGGCAGAGGGAGAGGGAGAGAGAGAATCTTAAGCAGTCTCTACGCCCAGTTGTGAGCCTGACTTGACCCTGAGATCATGACCTGGGCCAAAATCAAGAGTCGGACACTTACCCGACTGAGCCATCCAGATGCCCTTCATTTTATAAAATAAAGGATATTTTACAGAAAATAAATTGGTACAGAAGAAGGAAAAGAAAAAGAACAAATACATGGTTCTTGGTGGATACATTGACATTAATTCTGTCTCTGCTGTAAATCTTTCCTGTTACGATGCTAGCAGAATGTGTGTTCTTGGCTCTGCATTTGTGGCATTATCAGATAGATCTCTTTTGCACACTTTGAGCACTTCTAATAACTCCAGCAGGAAAGGCAGGCCTCTCGTGTCAGTTATAGAACTGCTAGCTGCCCCTTGGTGATTGCATGTCCCCTGGTTTAGAGAATTTTATTCTGACTGAACGAAGGTGGAACAGAGTACAGTGGACCAAGAAGCTGGTCATTTAATAACACCAAATGTGTCATTTAAAATCACATCTTAGATTGTTAACCAAACTTA
>NW_023270265.1:35027121-35052330 GCF_011800145.1 Mirounga leonina
TCACATTGATACGGCTGAACTGATTTTAACTCATCCTAGTGGCAGTGAGGTTACCCCCAAGGACCTGAGTGACAAATATCTCTTCCTCTGTGGAGGAATGTTTCCAGAAAGGGAAGGATGTGTTTTGTGATCACAGGAAATGTTCTTTCCAATAATGTTCCAGACAACGCCACACCCTTCCCTCTGTGCAGCACCTCACAGTTTGCAGAGGGATCCGACAACTCTTTACTTAACCCCATGTCAGCTCTCATAACGTAACCAAGCAAAGATTGTGACTTCTCTTTTTATAGATGAGGACACCGAGGCTCAGAGAGGTGGAGTCTCTTGTCCCCTGTGGCACAGCTGACAAGCCTCGAGCTAGGTCTAGAACCCACAATGCCCGATTCCTACCCCTGGTTCATACAGGGCAGCCTGCAGCCCAATTGTCACTCGCTATGTACTCTCCTTTCCTTCAAGTGAGGGAAGACCAAGAATCATTGTATCTTGAATAAAGATCCTTTTCTCCCGGGGGTAACTAATGCCTTTTGTAAAGCCAGTTCTTAGTATACCCAAACTGGCCCGTTAGGTGCTGAGAAAAGAGTAGTGTTAGATAGAAACTGCCCCCTGGTGAGGGCCACAAGGCATGACATCCCCTGATCGCAGGAGCACCCGTGAGGCCTGAGATGGATCTCCGCACCTGGAAAAGGTTGTCGGGCAGCCCGTACCCTTGTGGGGGACTTTACTCCTGCATCCCAGTCACACCCTGGCCTAGTGACCAGGATGTGGGGCTCTTATTCCACCAAGAATGGAGGAGCATTCTGTGTCCCAAACCTCCAAGAAACAGGTGTCCCTGGTCAGCAGAGAGTCACAGCGAAGTGACTGCCTGAGTTTCCCCTGCTGCTGGGGCCTTCCAGTCAGTGCACTGTGTAGAGGAAACTGGAGAGTGAAGGGAACTCTCAAGTCAAGGTGGGGCCGTGGAGGGAAACCATCTGAATTAAAAGCAGGTGGTTCAGGTAGGTTGGCTTTCTTATGACATTATTATGTTTATGAAGCAAATAAAGGAAAAGCATTGATTCAGGTACAGAAATGTCCAAGCAGATGCAGGGGAAACTGGTTCAAGGCCTCCCTAGGAGGTCGTTCAGGAGCTGCCTGTGCTGGTCTCTTTGGGCAGTGCCTTTGGGTTGGCTTTATTCTCAAGCAGCCTCTCCTTAAGCGGTGGCTTAAATTCAACCAGTTTAGCAACCCAGGCATGGAAGGATGAAAGAATGTCTCTCTCCCAGTTGCTCCAACAAAATGTCAGGGAGTGTCCATCCCTGAGCCAGTCATTGTGGCCAGCGGACTCTGATTGGCTGGGCTTGTGTCCCATTGGATGGAGGTTACTGTCCCATTTGATAGATGAGAAAATTCTGAGTGTCGGAAAAATTAAGTGACGTTTCCCCATCATACAACCAGTAAGAAGCAGGGGGAAACCTGGGTCTCTGACCACAGTTCACCCTACAGCTGCCAACAGCTGATACATCTTTGCATCTGTAGGTGCCTTAATCAGTCCAGAGTGTTTGTCTTTGTTCAAAGTTCAGGGACAGCCCTTGAGATGGCCTTTTCTTTCGTTGGTTACATTTCTCTAAAATGTCTGAGGCTTGAACGACCTCCCCCTGTGCCTTGCTGTCTCTGTGCTTACTGGTGTCGGAATACTCATCACCCTCTGATGATCTGGCTCCCCTGTGCCCTCAGCAAGATTTCTCTGCTCATCTCTGTGTTCCCACCACCTAGCAACTTTGCCTGGCGCATTATAGATGCTCAGTCCATGTAGGCCAAATGAACAAATACATGCATGTCCCACTGGCCCCTTTGATGGAGTCTCATTCTGAGCAGAGGCTCCTGCCTGTGTCTTGGGTGCTCTCCCTTCCTTTCAGAACCTGATAGGTTACATCACAAAAATCTTGCTGAATTTCCAGCACCCGGCCTGACTCAAACCAAGGAAGGACACTGCCTCACTCCTTGTGCCCAAATACTAATCCATCAGTGCAGCCTGCTTGGACTCAGAATAAAATATGAAAGCGCTTTGGGACAAATAATGAGCTTTGGGATAAATAATGAGCATTTTCAAGCCAAGACAGCTGTTTCGTTCTCTGGTGAATACAATATGTTGCACATCCTTTCAACACTACGGAATTAAACCATTAGAAACAGTTTTCATCTGGATCTCCTAAATATCCTGGCATTCTAAAGGCAACTAGTTCTCCTTTAAGTTATCTTTTATTTTTAAAACTCTTGAGAGAAATGCTGCTTTAATTAAAAAATGCTGTCAAAGTGAGCAGGAAACCAAAGTTTTTAATGTAATTATGCACCAAGAATTCCTTGTAACAGTTAATGGCTCAGAAAGGCAACCTCGGCTCTGGGGGGGCAGTTAGTCTTGCAGAGGCCCGGGTGAGTCACAGTGGCTGTGCTGAGTGATAAGCTGTTCCTGTTCGGTGCCAGATGCCCAGGCTACAGAACTCCCTGTGCGGCACGCCCTCCTCCCCGGTCCACACTTCCACTCCTTGGCTGCAAACTGTGCCACTGCACAGTTTCAGGAGAAGAAATGCAGCAGGTGTGGAGGACTTTGCCCCTCCCCCCTCACCAGACAAGGGGGCATCCCCGCTACCACGTCCGGAGTTGTGGGGATCCCAGAAGGGGACTGCACGTTGCATCTCCCTGGTGCTTGGCGAGTGCCTTGTGTATCAAAGGTAGTATCTCTCTGAACAGAGTGGAGAGATAAATATGGATGGAGATGATAATTTGGTGATGAAATAGATAGTTCTGGGGCTTAGTTAGGCTTTTGGAGGCAAGGCCATTCTGTCAGGCACTAGAAGCTGGTTGGATGATCTGGGCTCTCACTAAGATTTTTGCTGTCACCCAGCTATGTGGCTCTGGGCAGGTCACTTTCTCTCCTTGTTGTGGGGCTGGGAGGATGATTTGATCCCTAAGGGTCTGCAATTCAAAGCTTTCCCAGGTTGCCACTGATCCAGCTGGGTTAAAGAAAGCTGACTTTGAAAAGGAAGAGACCTCTGGGTTTTGCTGGCTTCTGGCAAGGTTCCCAGAGGGTGTTGGGACACCCAGTCAGAAGGTCTGTGCTTCCTAGGCCCTTGGGGGGCATGAGTCTATACCAACCAGATCCAGCCAATACCCCTGTACCCACCACTGCATCTCTGAGTGGAAGCTTCTCTTACATCTAATTTTCTTGCTGGATTATATTAGTTTCCTATTGTTTCTGTAACCTACTACTGGAAATTGAGTGGCTCACAACAACACAACTTTCTTATTTTACAGTTCTGGAGGTCGGGAATCCAAAATCAGTCTCACAGAGCCAAAGTCAAGGTGTCAGCAGGGCTGGTTCTTTCTTGAGGCTTAAGGGGAAATTCATTTCCTAGCCTTTTCCAGTTTCTAGAGAGTGCCTGCATTTCCTTGGCTCGTGGCCCCTTCCTCCGTTTTCAGAGCCCCAGCATTGCCTCTGCTTTCATCTCAGACCTCTGCTTCTGTCCTTGTATCTTCTCTCTCTGACTCTGATCCTCCTGCCTCCATTTTATAAGGACTCTTATGATTATATCGGGTCCACCCAGATAATCCAGGATAATCTCTCCATCTCACGATCCTTAATTTAATCACATCTGCAAAGTCCCCTTTACCATGTAAGGTTACATTTACAGTTTCTGGGGATTAAGATAGGATTATTCAGCCTACCACAAGGATTATTCATTCAATTTCAAAACCTAGACTTGGGCAGGGAGAAGGATGTGTTGGAACTCCTGCTTTGGAATGGGGAATGGTAGGCACTCTTCTAGGCAAGTGACTCTGTACCTGGTGGGGGTTTATGCTGTATACAACAGCAAAATCCATTTGCTTTCTGGGTATATTTAGATTCTCTTTTTTGAATTGTTTGAGGGTTTTTATCCACAGAGATGTCTACTGTCAAATGAGGGGTCCCCATCTTAAAGCCACCAGGTTCTGATGAGCCACATCCATTATGTTCCTTCTTCATTCCGTTCACTGAAGTTACTGAGTGACTACCAGGTACGAGGCAGCATGCCAGGATGATGCGAAAATCTCCACGCCATGCCCCTTTCCCTTGTGGAGCTTATGTCTAGTAGAGGGAGAAAGGTACATAAGCAATTATTTTTAACACAAAGCAGGATGTGTTAAGTGAGGTAACAGTGACAAACGGAGGTGGCAGGAATACAAGAAGGTGACATTAGTTCTAGCCCCTAGAGATCTCAGATCATATGGCCCAGTTTGGGGCTTAGAAATATGATTGCTATATGTACCTGACTTTTAGGTTATTAACTCTTGTAGGCTAAGGATTTTAGGGCTTGCTTTTTCTTTCTTCCTTCCTTCCTTCCTTCCTTCCTTCCTTCCTTCCTTCCTTCCTTCCTTTCTCTCGCTCTCTTTCTTTCTTTAATAGGATGATGTGTCTCTTCTTTTTTAAGGATCTTTGGTTCAAAAGAGGTCCCTAACTCTGGTGACTCATATGAAATCACTTCCACTCAAAGTTGGTGAAGGTTGGGGACAATATGAATTTGTGAGGCAAAGCAGAAGTTGGGAAGAAAATCTGTGAATCTTCTTATTTCATGCTGCGTCGGAATGGGTAAACTTCTGTAACCCGCGCCACTCGGAAGAGCACTTGTTTCTTGTCGCTGACCTACAAATACCCAGCGAGGTTGGCTTTCCTAGTTGGAAAGACAGCTCTTCTCGCATGTCCTTTCAGAGGTGAAGGGGAATCTCCTGCAAGAGCTCCCTCCAGTCCAGAACACAGTTTTAGAAAATACAGCTGACTTATCTGGGAAAAACAAAACCAATCTTGTGTTACCCTGGTCATGGAAATTAAGTTGGCACCTCATTATCACCTTGTTAGTGGGGACAGGCTGTGTTGTGGACAAACCTGGTAGGAAGGGTTGGCCCTGTGTGGGCAGGGTTTTGTGTTAAGCTTAATTGCTCTTCTAAAGCTCAGCTACTTAATATTACACAAGTAGAAATCTTTCATCAGACTCTTGACCATTCTCTTTTCCCTTCATATTCTCGCCTACATAGACAATTAGTGCCTCCCTAGCTCTGCTGCTGTCATGATTTGTTCTCCGGACACACTGGGGCACCAAGGCTTGGCTGTAACCAGCACAACTACTCCAGAGGAGGAAAGCTCTGTAGCCACCTTTAACCATGACTCCCCCAGCCCCCCAATATCTTAAAATACAGCCAAACTCTTCTGTCCTGGGAGCACAGCAGGGCTGCTGGCTGGGTGAAGTAATGTCTCTTCAGTGACTTATGGAAAACTCTTGATTTCTCACAGAATGGGAAAGAGTAATCCAAAATCATTTTTATCTGGTTCTGAAGTGTGTTTTACACTTATGTTTGAATATTGGTGTGCCTGATGTTCTGAGAACTCACTTCAAACAAAGCAGTGCTGCAGCCCATGAAGAGAAGGTGTTCTCAGGGAGGGCTGAGACACTGCTTACCTAACCACCTATGCCCCTTCTCTTCTTTTCAAAACCTGGCTGGGGTTTGAATCCCACGCCTGTATTCACCAACGGTGAGTGTTTGTAAGAAGGTCACCTCATCTTTCTGCACTTTAGATTCTTGCCTTGCAAGATGGGGTGAACCTTTTCCACCCAATAGGACTGATGGAGACATCAAAGGGGATGACATAGGCTGAGCACTGGTCACACAGGAGCATCACGCACAGTAAATGTTAGGCTCTCTCCTATTCACCTTCCTCTCTACCACCTCCACACCTCCTCCCTGCCTCCCACAGTTCTCTCAGACCAATGCAAAGTGCCAGCCTAAGCAGAAGCCCTCTTTCCTCAAAACATCTCCACAAAGTGGGAGAGCTGTGACATGGCCCACACTTTCCTTGTCTCCCCTTTTTTCCTCACTGGGTCCACCCCCAGCCTCTCTCTTCTTTGTTTCATCAGACTTACTCTGTCCAGAGCCTGTGACAGTGGAGACCTTGTGTGAAGGGTCCCAGCCTTGCTATTTCTGCCCCACACTCCCATAGGCATGCTGAATATAGAGCCTGGGTTGTCCATGGTAACCCCAGTTTCAAATGCTCAGTCCTCTTCTTCCCATTAACGTTAACATGACCTGGGAATTCCAGTTCATCAACATCCCAAACACATTTCCTCGATCACCCACTACCCAGAAGGAGAGTTGAAGACCCAGAAAATACGGTCTTACCAAAGAGCCCTGACAATGGTAACCACCTATCCAGACTTTCTGGGAAGGTCTGTCCCCTTTCCAGATCGTGCATCCTGGTTTTTGGTCAAGGAAACCCCACAACCAACTAACAGAGGTCACATGAAAGGCACGTGTAGGACAGAACACCGCCTCAGTAAGCTTCTGTGAGTGCCTACCACTGCCTACGACTTCAGATTCAAAGTCTTCACTTGTAACTTTTTTGATTATTCCTTATGCTAGTTGGGTTTGAGAGTGGATTGAAGGGAGCTTGATTACTGTTGCTTTTGGATGTGAAATGAGGATTGGGATGAAAATGTGTTTGGCACAAATATACACATAATTTACTCTGGATGTGAATGTGAAGCCTGCTTTTTTTTTTTTTTTGCTTAACATATAGAGTATATGGATTTGCTCATGTCACTAATTTGTTGTTGTTGTTGTAAACAATGACCTTACCAAATTCGAGATAGTATCTACCATTGGCAATGATGGGGTGCGGCATGGATGGGGAGAGCGGAGACCAGGGGATTTTAGTATGTTGGAATGTTTCCTATTTTAACCTTGGTGTTGGGTATACTTTTTTGAATGTTTTAAAGATTACATAATAAAGTAGAAATTTACATCAATCGTAAATGATTCCTTGACATTTTATTATGTAAATATATCATAATTTACTTCGTTTAAACTGTCCCCTAACCCCTGTTATCGGAAATGGGTAATTTTCAACTTTGGACTCTTAAATGATGTAGTATTATTAAGCACCTTTGGGCAAGTTTTGTCTGCATTATTTCCTCAGGACAGATTTATAGAACTGAATTATTAGGTCAAAGAGTATGGCTGTAATGAGTGCAAATTATCAGGCTATCTTTTAACAAAGTTGCACAAGTTTAGACTATCACTAACATTGTGTCCACTCTACTTTATCTTATCAGTACTGAATGCTCTTAGTAAAAAATATATATATATTTTTGCTATTTTGCTAGAGAAAAATTTTTTTCCATTGGTTTTAGCTTGTGTCTCTGATTACCAGTGAGATTGACCATTCTGTCATAAAATAATTTTTTCTGTCAGAGTTTTTAAACAAATTGGTGTATGTGTGAGTACAGGCTTTTCGCAGACTCACTTGTATGTGGGGTTTGCGTGGGTGGGTTTTATAGGAGATGGGGGACCAGGGATAAGCGAAGAAAGAGCCCCTGGCGCCCTGGGTGAAAACTAGCTGTGCATCTAGATTTTGTGTTTCTGCAGTGCCGCCAAGCTCCTGGACAAGAACCCGTTCTCGGTCAGTAACGCGAACCCTCTGCTTCCTTCGCCTGCCAGCCTCCAGCTGGCTCAGCTGCAAGCCCAGCTCACCCTCCACCGGCTGAAGTTGGCGCAGACAGCTGTCACCAACAACACCGCGGCCGCCTCAGTCCTGAACCAAGTCCTCTCCAAAGTGGCCATGTCCCAGCCTCTCTTCAACCAGCTGAGGCATCCGTCTGTGATCAGCGCCCCCCACAGCCAAACTGGGGTGCCCCAACATGCTGCAACCATATCCAGTGCCCGGTTTCCCTCTAATGCAATTGCCTTCTCGCCCCCCGGCCAGACACGAGGCCCAGGACCCTCCGTGAGCCTTCCCAGCCAGCCCCCCAACGCCGTGGTGATGCATCCTTTCAGTGGGGTCATGCCTCAGACCCCTGCCCAGCCAGCAGTCATCTTGGGCATTGGCAAGACTGCACCTGCTCCCACTGCAGCAGGATTCTACGAGTATGGCAAGGCCAACTCCAGCCAGGCGTACGGCTCTGAAACAGACGGCCAGCCCAGCTTCCTGCCAGTCGTGGCCTCTACCACGGGCAGTGTGACCTATGAAGGGCCCTACAGCCACTCAGGGCAAGATGGCCAACCTGCCTTTTCCAAGGACTTCTACGGACCCGACTCCCAAGGGTCGCATGTGGCAGGTGGATTCGCGGCTGAGCAGGCCGGGGGCATGAAAGGCGAGGTAGGTCCGCTGCTGCAGGGTCCAAATAGCCAGTGGGAGAGCCCCCACGGGTTCTCTGGCCAAAGCAAGCCCGATCTTACGGCAGGCCCTAACCTGTGGCCTCCACCCCGCAGCCAGCCCTATGAGCTGTATGACCCCGAGGAGCCCACCCCAGACAGGACCCCTCCTTCCTTTGGGGGTCGGCTTAACAACAGCAAGCAGGGTTTCAGCGGTGCCCGGCGGCGGGCCAAGGAGGAGCAGGCTCTGCTGTCCGTGCGGCCCCTGCAGGCTCACGAGCTGAATGACTTTCACGGTGTGGCCCCCCTGCACCTGCCACACATCTGTAGCATCTGCGACAAGAAGGCGTTTGATTTGAAGGTGAGTCCTCCACGCCAGCCCGGGAGCCACAGCTGGAGCCTGGGGGGCTCACGACCACAGCCCAACACTTGCTCCTCGGGAGCTAGGAACGGTTCCATTTGGGGACTCGGTGGCAGGATTTTGCCATCGGTACCCTCGATCAAAATTATAGTTATTAGAACGCACATTCATCTCAGAAATGTATCAGGGCCACTCCCTTGCTTTAAGGCAAGTAAGAGATCCTTACCCATGTTTATTGAAGAGAAAGCTGCAGCCGAGCGGGGGTTCAGGTGACCCCAGCGGCGTGACAGAGAAGGGACTCAGGAACTGGTCTCCTGCCTCCTTGAGGAGGGCTCTTCCTCTCTGGTATGCCCAGAGTACATCGTACTGAGTATGGAAGGGGAGGAAAACGCTGGCCGAATTTTGGATGCGGGCCAGAGAGCACTTCTCAGGTGAGACCGAGACACATCACTGTAGAGCGCCCCAGTTTCCCATCTGCAAGATGGAGACGGAGCCTCATCACACCTTCCCTGTGGTCATAAGATGCTTTGGGCCCATGTAAGCAAAGGTCTGTTATAGTATAAATGCCCCCCCCAAATGTATTAATGATGCAGTGAAATATTCCAAAGTGATAATATTAAAAGAGCTAACATATAATAAATCCTTTCCGTATGCCAGCAGTAACGCTGTGAGGTAGATCCTATTATCAGTCTCATTTTGCAGATGAGGAAACCGAGGCCCAGAAAGAGGAAAGGACTTGTCCAGGGCCCCGCAGCTAGAGAGCGGCAGAGTGGAGACTCGAACGTGGGTCTGGTGCTCCCAGAACCTGTGCGGCTTAAGCACTCTTAAGCAGCCTCTCTTTGCCCACACTGTCTGCAGAGCACGGTGATCCCGGTGTGGTGGGAGTCACGCCACAGTGTCCTTTGCCTCTGCTTGGGTCACACTGTGCAAGTTTATCCCTGCCATCAGTGGCGGAGACGGGGGTGGCCGACACTGCGAGGCGATGGCCAATTTTGTCCCTCATAAGCCTTTCTTAAGCTTGGCAGCTCACTGTGAGTCCACCTGCCAGGATTTCCCCAACCATAGAAATGGGTGGGGTGTTTCTGGGGGGGGGGGAGAAAGGGAGGGGGAGGTGGGAGGTGCCATGAGACCAAGGGTCCACTGAGAGGGGAGGAGGGACTCTGGCTTGGGATTCTGGGCTCCTGTCAAGATGGGTGCAGGATGTGGGGGCTGGACGGATGGATGGATGGACGGGAAAGCAGGTGTGGGGAGGGGCCCAGGAGGGAGAGGTGTTGGCAGGGTTGGTCCTATCTCTGGGCTCTGAGCCGCCCCCCACCCCCCCGGGCCCCAGCCTGACGGGGAAGCCTGCCCTCGTCCCTTTCCTTCTCATGGACTCAGTTCTACTTCGGTCACTTTCCTTTCCTTCTGGTCTAGGACTGGGAGCTGCATGTGAAAGGGAAACTACATGCTCAGAAATGCCTGGTCTTCTCTGAAAAGTGAGTGCTGGCCAGGAGAACAGGCGCATGCAGATGCTCAGGAAATATTCATTGAGCACCTACGGCATGTTCTGTTTTGGGTGCTGGGGAAGCGGCAGAGAACAAAACAGGCAACGTCCCTGTCCTCAAGGAGCTTATACTTAACGTGGGTGAGAGGAGCCGATGATAAAATAAACAAGTGACTTCGGTAGCATCCCTGGTGGTGAACCTAAGCAGAAAACAGCGTCAGGACAGGGCAGGAAGCATGTGGGCGCATGCATGTGCCCTCCAGGGGGCTGGCCCTTGCATTTTAAATAGGGTGGTTGGGGAAGGGCCTCTCTGAGGACACCTCAGGAGGGAGTGGAATGAGCTCATGGCTGTCTGGGGGACAGGTACTCCCAGGGTGGAGAGAACAGCAAGTTTGAAGGCCCTGGTGTGGCCCTGGGATGCTCAGGCAACATCGGTGTGACGAGAGCGGAGTGCTGGGGTGAGGAGCCAGGGAAGGTGCCGGGGCCCAGATCCTGAGCTCCTGGGCTTCTTGTGAGGACTTTTTGCTTTGAGAGTGAGTGGAGTATCAGAGAGCTGAACAGAGGAGTGATGCTCTCTGGCTCCACCGAGCGGGGCTGTGGCTGCTGGGCTGAGAAGAGAAAGGGACGGATTGAGGGCAGAGCAGTAAGCAGGGGGCTGGGGTCCTCCAGGCAGAGGAGAGGGCACATGGCCCAAGATGTGAACAGCAGACTGGACTTGAGTGTTTTGAGAGAAGTACATCGAAAAGGCTTCCCTTTCTTATTCACAATAGCCAGTGGGTGGAAGCAACCCAAATGTCCACTGACAGATGAACAGATTAACAAAATGTAGTCTATCAATACACTGGAATATTATTCAGCCTTAGAAAAGGGACCTCTGACCTCTGTGACAACATGACTAAACCTTGTGGACATTGTGCTCTGTGAAGTAAGCAAGTCACAGAAGGACAAATACTGGATGATTCCACTAATAGGAGGTAGCTAGAAGAGTCAGGTTCATAGAGACAAAAAGCAAAATGGTGGTTGCTGGGGGCTCAAGGGAGAGGAAGTGGGGTGTTCGTTTTTAATGGGGGCAGCTTCAGTTTTGCAAGATGAAGAGTTCTGGAGATGGATGGTGGTGATGGCTATACAACAAGGTAAATGTGCTTAATGCCACTGAATTGTACACTTAGAAATGGTTAAGACGGTAAATTTTGTGTTATGTATATTTTATCACAATTAAAAAAATAATTTTATAAGGGTCCCTCTTTTCTGGCTCCCTCTTTTTTTACTGTGTTAAAATTCACTTAAGATTCACCATCTTAACCATTTTATTTTATATCTTTATTATTTTTTTAGTAATATATTATTATTATTATATATAAATATATATATTTAGTAAATATATTTTATTATTTTTTTAGTATGCTCCACAGCAAGGGTGGAGCCCAATGTGGGGCTTAACTCACAACCCTGAGATCAAGACCTGAGCTGAAATCAAGAGTCAGTTGCTTAACCGACTGAGCCACCCAGATGCCCCCATTTTAGTCATTTTAAAGTGTACAATTGAGTGGTATTTAGCAGATTCACAAGGTTGTGCTAATATTATCACTATGGAGTTCCTGAACATTCTCATTACCCCAAACCCCATACCCATTAAGTAGTCATTCCCTTTTCCCCTCCCTTGTAGTCCTTGGCAACCACGAATCTGCTTTCTATCTCTGTGGATTTGCCTCTTCTGGACATTTCATACGAATGGAGTCATTTAATATATATGACCTTTTATTACTTTTTTCACTCAGCAGAATATTTTCAGGGTTCACCCATGTTGTAGCATATATAACCTTTTTATGCCTGAATAATATCCCATCGTATGTAAGTACCACATGTTGTTTATCTGTTCATCTTTTGATCTCTATTTGGGTTGTTTTTACCTTTTGGCTATTGTGAATAGTGCCGCTATGAGCATTCATGTTCAAGTTTTTGTTTGAACATCGGTTTTTAACTATTTTGGGCCCATGGCTAGGAGTGGAATTTCTGGGTCATATGGTAATTCTTCATTTAACTTATTGAGATCCTGGTTCCCCTTTTCCACCCCTCTCCAGTGCTGGTATCCGGTGTGTACTCGGTTCGGCGGAGGGAACGCTGTGTTCCTCTCCAAATAGCACAGCAGTTTATAACCCTGCTGGGAACTCTGAAGGTGAGTAAGGCCCTTCGGGTGGGCAGCTTGAAGCAGAAACCAGCGTTCCAAAGGCTTATGATGTCAGGTCTTTAATAACAAACTTCCCTGCCCATGTGCCCTATCCTACCCGCCCCCCACCATCTATATGTATATATGTAAAGCAAACAGATCCCAAGACACTAAGTATATTGGCATTACTGTCTAGGCTCTTAGAGACATAAATCTTTGTTGTCAATATGCCCAGGGGTAAAAATCACACCAATCACTTATCAATATATGAAGAGGAAATTTTAATTTTTTTTTCCAACTTACATCTTAATAATGACTTTTGAAGGTAAAGTAAATGACTAGGATTTCACACAGCTGGTGTAATTTATCATTTAGATTATGCCTCAAATCTTGGATCATCATACGCGGCCATTCCAGCAAGGTCATTTGCTCAGTCAAATCCCGCATTTCCTTCGGCTTCCCCTGGGACAAATGTGAGTACAGAAGCATTTTCTCCATTGTCACTGTCCACGCATTTGTATCACCGGCTCCGCCTGGGTATAGAGGTACACAGAGGAGGCTGGGATGAAGCTGGCGCAAATGTGACTTTGTGTAGTACAGGAAAACGCGTCCCGTGGGCAGAGGTCAGTTGTTTAATTCAGCTAGTATTGAAACACATAGATAAAAAAAACTAACATACTTAAAATCAAAAGCATGCCTAGACTTTCTAGCATTCGGTATTTGTTTTGGGGTGGGGGGGAGGTTTGAGCTTCTGTATGTGTGTGTGTTTTTAAGACTTTTTGTATTTTATTCAAGTTGGTTATTTCCTATGATTGGGTAATTCTGAAGGTTGAACCAGAAAGAGAAAATGTGTTTGAAAGTAAGGACCATGTAGTCATGGTATTTGTTGGCCCTTTGGGGAAATAATGGCTTCTATGAAATCCTTTTTGGTTGTGTTTTCGTTCCTCTCTCTACAACCTGCTCTTCAGTCCCCCAAAGCTTCATTCCTCCTTTTCCCACTGATGGTGACAGTTTCCTTTCCCTCTTGGTTTTGCTGTTTGCCCACCGCGTGTGGCCTCTTCCTCCCGAAGCTGTCGGGCACCTCCTCTCCTGAGAAGACGTGGAAGGAGGTGGGAGACGCAGAACCAGACCGGCTGTAAAACAAAATGTGTGTGGCCGGACCCTGCTAGAGGGTGCGTGTCCGTGTGTTTGTGGCCATGCCTGTATTTCTTCCAGTTTGTGGCGGCGGGGGGCAGCTCTTTCTCTCCTCTCCTGCGACCCACGAGCACAAGCTCCTGAGAGCTGCTGCTTTGGGGTGTCATGCAAACTTCGGGAGGGCAAGCTGAGAAGTGTAGGTGTTAGGCCCTGGGGGATGAGTGAGTGGGGAGGCCTGCCTGGGCGGAGATTTCCATTTGTTTGTGTCTGTCTGTGTGTGATGTTTCATGGGAGAAGCGCTCCAAGGCAGAGCTCTGGGCCGACAGCCCACGCACGTTTTGGTGAAAGAGAATTTTGTGGTTTCCCACTCTGCACTCTCCATGCTGAGGGCCACGCTGGGGTAGTGCAGCTTTGGGTCAGTCCCAGGAGAGCAGAATGGCTGGGTTCAGTGAGGAGACCTGTCATTTGTCTTTGACCTTGTGTCTGGACGGGGGTGCGGGCAGTGCCAGCAGCAGCCCCACCCCAGGGCCTGTTTCCCACTGGGGATCATGGAGGCATGTCTGTGCCCACAGCCCTGCTCTGACATCTTAGCCCTAGGACAAAGGGACTGTGACCAGGCTGGGGAGGCTGGACTAGGCGGCAGATGGGCCAGGGGTCGGGGCAGGGAAAGGGAGCCAGTGTCAACTGAGCCCCTTTATAAAGGGGAAGAGGCTGAGCGGTGGAGGAGAAGCCAGAGCGGGATGCCTGTGCGTCTGTTCCGTGCCTCCACCCCGCCCTCCAGCACTGACCCGTGAGCCGGAAGCCCTTTCCTGTGGTGGAGCCAAGAGACCTAAGGTCGAGCCCTAGTCTGGAGCCCACCGGCAAGTCACTTTAATCCTCTGAGGCTCCGTTTCCTTAAATGGGGGAATCACCCCACTAATAATGACTTTCGAAAGTAAAGCAACAGCTGCATCTTTACCCGACTTGTGTAATTGATCATTTGGATGATGCCTCAGATCTTGGAAGCTTCACAGCCTCCGAGCGGTCTCCTGAGGGGTGGTCGGAGCTGGAAGGTGGTGGCCAGGTTGCACAGAGACCAGAGCTGTCACGAGGATCACGCATGACCCGGACCCACGGCGGCGTGCGAACTGCGCATGCGGCAGAAGCACCAATGGCGGCGACGGAGCAACTAGTCCTTTTAACCCCCTGTGGGGAACCTCTCCCGTCCAAGGCCGCGCTGTCACGTGACTGCCCCACGGCCCATGGCTGGCCGGGGGGAGGAGCCCCGTGACCTTGGGCACGTGTCGGGGGTAGTGTACCTCCCTCCCGCGCAGATCTGTCTGGTACAAGCGGGCTGATGATTCCTGTTGATAATGCTTCCATGATAACTCGTGTCAATACACGAGCAGAAGCTCTGAGTGCAACTTCCTCCAAACGCCTAGAGATGAGAGTTCATCCGGCTTGAGTCTGAGGAGGGGCAACACTAGGAGCCCTTCGCTTTCCGCACTGGCAGCCCGCAGGAGACGGAGACCCCAGACATTGCAGGCCGACGATGCTGACCATAGCTAACATTTGTATAGTGCTTAATAGGTTCTTAGCATTTTCGTATGTATTACGTCATTGAATCCTCCAGACAACCCCGTGACGTGAGGAAACTGAGGCGCAGAGAGACTAAGTGCTTTGCAGAAAGTCACACAGCTGATAAATGGAAGTGTTGGGATTTGGCCTGGCTCTAGAAGCCTCTCTTGTAACCACTGAGCCCTGCTGCCCCTTTTTGAGGGTCTCTGAGTTCTCTTCCTTGCTATGATTCTCTTTAGTGAGCCTTTTCCTCCCCCCGCCCCCACCCCCCATCCACTTCCACGCCACACACTGCTCAGCAGGATCTGAAGCTGCCTTGGGGATGGCAAGAACTTGTTGGGCTTCAGCTAGCCGTCAGCCATGGAGCAAGGTGAAGGGGCCAGTGAGACCTGGCACCCAAATTCTTCTGCATTGTGACAGCACCCCAAGATGAGCTGTTTGGAGACATTTCCTACAGATCCAGTGGATGGGGAGGGGCACCACCTGACTGGTCTTACTGTTGTAGGTTCCGTGAGGTCTTGTTGGTCACATGAACCTTCCCAAGGACGTCTGGGGGACAAGGACAAAGCCTGCCCCAACCAGTCTCTGTATCATCAGTGCGTGGATGGTCACATTTTCTGTCAGATTCTGGTCCACCGAATGCAAGTGTGTCTGTCTTTAGGAAAACTGGAAGTACGCAAATACTGACATTTGGAGAAAAGACGAAAAATGAAGAGCTGATTCATCTGCTACAGAAAGAGACTTTGCAAGGCTCCTTTAAGTAGCAGAGGTGTCCCTCAGAGAAATTATTGTTTTTTCTGCCTACAAACACTGACCTCCAAAGATAAGCAGATACATCAAGGGGTGATTACTCTGTTACCAGAAGACACTTTGTGAGGCTCGAGGAGTGCCCAGTGGGCTCCTTTTGTATATACATTTCTGTTCTTTTTTTCTGCTTACATAATTTATGCTCTTAGTGAAAACTCAAACAGAAAAGAAATATTTCATGAGGACAGGGAAATTCCTCCATTATCCCCCTCCCAGCCCTCATAGAGAACCCATAAAAGCTTTGATGCATTTTTTTCTTCAGAAATGTTTTCTGGTTCTGTGCCAGGGCTTTTTAAGGCCCATTCCACTTACATACAGCTTTTCAGAAACACATTTGGTTGAGTAAAACCAGAACCAGCCAGGACTCTGCCATTATGATATCACTGTTATTCATGGAGCAAAGAGCAATTGCTGTCTCTAAAGCTCCCTGTCTTTAAGCAGGAAAACAAAGCGACACAGGGCTCTGGGAATGGGCTTTCAGAAGGTCTCTGCACTACTGCAAAATCTAAAAGGACCAAACAACCCATCTACCACCTGCACCAAGCCCAGGCTGGGCTGAACGTTCGCTTCTGTCAGCTCCGTGGGAGTGTGAGCCTTTCATTTCTGTGTTTATTGTTGACAGAGATGGGACCCTGAACTGACAGTGGTGTGCTGGGTTTGCTGCTGGTGGTGGCGGTGATTTGTACCCGTCCCTCCCACCCCAGGGTCCCAGGAGAGGGGTGTTCACTTTCACTTAAGCTTTTGCCATTTGACAGAGCAGAGGCACTTTATCCTTGGCTGCCTGAGTAGTCATAAACAGAGTAATCGGGTTCCTGGAAGGGGCCGTTGGGGCCTTCTCAGGCTGTAAATAGTTTTCTTGTGCTTGTCCAGGATGCACTTTGCATGCTGACATTTCCACAGCCACCTCGGAGCTTATGTAGTGCTGGTGCTGCTGACAGGCTGCCCTGGCCTGGGAGGCCAGACATCTTGTTCAGGGTTTCTTTCTCACCAGAACCCTGCCCACCAGAAAACTTGTATAAGTAAGGAAACTGAGGCACAGAGAAACATACATGTTTGTGGAAGGCCAGAGGTTTAAGTTGCTCCTCAGATGACTGGCAGTTCCGGAACTTTCCTCTGTCTGTCTGCTGTGGCCTTCCTGGTCCATGGCTCAGAGCACCCTGGTCTCCTGACTTGCAGAGAGCGTGAAGAGCAGTAACTGATGTGGCAAAGGATACCTGTCCCTCCCCTGCTCCTCCAGCTCTGTCCTTGCTCTTGGGCCCTGGGTGGGGGTCACCTTGTGCATTTTCAAAGCGAGCAAAGAGTGAGGGGGAAACAGGATACCTGAGTGGCTTTTGTTTTCTGGAGGTTTTTTCCTTTTCTTTTTACAAATCTTAAGTATTTTTTCTTGTTGCAAAAGTAGTACAAACATAGTATAAAAAATCCAAACAGTAACAGAAATATAAAAAAGAGAAAATCCAGCTCTACAGGGAAAACTGACAGTAAATGTCTTATACTGTTCATCTCTAGCTAGTGTACGTGTGCATGTTTAATTAGAAAAAGTATATATTTTTGCAAACGTCAGAAAATGCCGTATAATACTGTGCAACTTGGTTCTTTCAATATGTATTTTAATTGGTGTCTAGACGTCTTTCCATATCTAAACATAAAACCCTATCTTATGCTGTAACACCATCTATTGAATGCATTTACCTTGATTTATCAAGTCTGCAAATGATCGATTTTTCGGCAAGACCAGAGTTGTAATCACGAATCAACCACTGTTTAGTTGCCCATAGTTAGTTTCTCCTAGGCATCAGAGTGTGTAAGATTCTGTGACTCCAAGGTTTACAGGGATATTGAAGTTACTTGGCAGGTGAACCACCCAAGACCTGTAGGCAGGTCTGGCACCAATAAAAGTAGATGTACTTAAAGTCAAAGCTAGTATGCTTTATAAAATATATGAAAGTGTCAATAAAGATATCTGTGTCTCCCCTCCAAGTTAAGCCAACATCCATAGCTATGCAACCCATGCCCATCTGCTATCTGCATAGTATGTTCAAAATCCACACCATAAGGAATAAATATTTGCCCTGTGTCTGTCCTCAGGTGTGTTTAGCACAAAACCAGAGGCTGTGTCAGGTGAAATTAGGGTCACATCCAAAGGAGATCAGGCTGGAACACAGAAATTGTTTATTGAAGATCCAATCTACGCTTTGTCACCCTAGGAGGGACTTGGAGAGACTCCTCTCATTCAGCAGGCCCTTTGCCCTAAGCCACATTTTTATTGCAACTTTGTGGGTTATTGAACTCAGTCACTTCTTTGAACTCATCTATGAAGCCTGTTCCCACCTGCATCAGAGGGCATGGAAAGGTCTCAGAAAGTTCCTACACAGTCTGTTTGCTGCTTTCACATTTCCATCCATTTATAAAAGATTGAGTGAGTTGAGAGGCCTGGGACCCAGCCAGATGAACCATTAGAAGCAGCATCTGGTTTTAAGTAAGTGACTTCGGCGTGTGAAAATGGCCAGCCCAGGCCCCTGATTGCACATGGGGGCATTCCAGGTCTGAGCGGGCCTGCAGGCCGATTGAAGTGGCCCCCAGGCTGGGAAAGGATGACTGTCCCTTTAGGTTAGTAGTCAGGACTTTGGTTACAACCCCTGACACCTTAGCTCTCTTAGAGATTTGACTTTGGGCTGACAGTTACAGATGCACCTGTCGCATGTGTGCCTTCCAGGCAGAGCAGTGGGTGGGACGTCAACGCAGCACATCAAAAAGTCAAGTTGGTGAAGTCTTAAATGATTCTCTCTAAATACATCTACTCTCCTGCCCCAGAGCACATATACATTTAATACACATCTTTTAAAGTGTAGTTTTTGTAACTTTTACTTTTTTTTTTTTTTAAGATTTTATCTATTTATTTGAGAGAGAGAGAATGAGAGACAGAGAGCATGAGAAGGAGGAAGGTCAGAGGGAGAAGCAGACTCCCTGCTGAGCAGGGAGCCCGATACGGGACTCGATCCCGGGACTCCAGGATCATGACCTGAGCCAAAGGCAGTCGCTTAACCAAGTGAGCCACCCAGGCGCCCTGTAACTTTTACTTTTTTTTTTTTTTAAAGATTTTATTTATTTATTCATGAGAGACAGAGGGAGAGAGGCAGAGGGAGAAGCAGGCTCCCAAGGAGCAGAGAGCCCGATGCGGGACTCGATTCCAGGACACTGGAATCATGACCTGAGCCGAAGGCAGACGCTTAACCATCTGAGCCACCCAGGCGCCCTGTAACTTTTACTTTTAATATATTTCAGATTTACACAAAAGTTGCCTTAAAGGTGTATCTTTTGCCCAGATTCACTACTCCTTTACATTTTGGCCTGTTTATCATTCTCTATCAATCTCTCTCTCGTCCTTCTGTTCATCCATCTTAATCTATCTGTCTATTCATCCGTCCATCCGTCTAATCATTTATGCATTTTTTTTTTTCTGAACCACTGGAGACACTGTACCTCTTCACCCCTAACTATGTCAGCATGAATTTCTTAAGAACACAGACCTTCTCGGGGCGCCTGGGTGGCTCAGTCGTTAAGCATCTGCCTTCAGCTCAGGTCATGATCCCAGGGTCCTGGGATCGAGCCCTGCATCGGGTTCCCAGCTCAGTGGAAAGCCTGCTTCTCCCTCTCCCACTCCCCCTGCTTGTGTTCCCTCTCTCGCTGTGTCTCTGTCTCTCAAATAAATAAATAAAATCTTAAAAAAAAAAAAAAGGAACACGGACTTTCTCTTACATAATCACAGTACAGTTGAATTTTTTTTCTCAGTCGGGGACCATCATAGCATATCCTTTAACTGTTGGGGGAATGAAGGAGACATACATATTTTAAGGAGCCTGTTGGATGCCAGGCATCGTACCAAGGCAATTTACATACTTTATAGCATTTTTGTCTTCTAAAGGGTCCTGTGAAATCAATTTTTATTTTCCCTGTTTTATAGATAAGCAAACTCAGGCTTGGAGAAATTCAGAAACTTCCCCAGGGTTAGTCACTGGGGTGTAGACGCAGATCCAGGTCTTGTCTGATGCTCACTGCCTGGCCTTGGTCCCTGGAGAACTTACGGCCCAGACTTGGTGTGTGTCTGTCCCCAGGGAGGCACCAGACCTGCCTCTTTAGTTCATCCCAATATATCATCTCACCTCTTCTAGGCGCTGCAGGCACAGAGTCATTCAGGGAGTGGCAGGGCTCGCTCTTCAGCAAGGTGCTCACTGCTTGGAGCTTATCTTCAGCCCTGTAAAGATGAGACCACCCCCAACATAGGCACATCTGCAGGATGAACATGCTTGTGAACATGTGCATATGCTGAAACCAGCTGATCACATAGAGAGGGAGGGCAAAAACATTACATTCACTGGGACGGCAGGTGGGAAAGACACAGGTTTCCTGCTTATGCCCAACACAGTTGGGGAAGATTATCATTGTCTTAGATCCTAGGGTTTAGCTGGGCAAGTCTTCTGGGAGGAGTGGAATTGTAGAATTTAGAACCATACAAACACAGATATTTCACATCTGGAAAGGACTCTCGACATATAGGTTACCTCCCTCATTCCAGACATTGGGAAACTGAGGCTCAGAGAGGAAAATGAGTTTTTCCTTGTCATGCACCCAACCAGTGGCCAGGCTGGGACTCGGATCCAGGTCCCCTGTCTCCCACTATATCTGGAAGCCCCACGCTTCTTACAGCCCAACCCCTTCATCATCAACTCCTACCTACCTCAAGCAGCCACTGCCCTGCATGCCATGTTTGGAAAAGTACTGTATCTGCCAAAGAAAGTACTTATATTAGTGAGTAATTAACTAGTTACCCATTTTTATTAATCAAAAACACAGACATACCATTCAGAATTTCTCATCAGCTTAAGATCTAACCAGGGTTACCATATTGATAGAATAAAGAGACTCAACTCAGGTTTTTTAAATGTCAAAAATCATGACCCTCCTTTGAAATACTATTACCTTCAAAGACCCTTAAGGACTCATTAGAAAACCCAGGCTGGGAATTAGTGTATAGCATCATACGGCATACTCAAAGGCACTCAGGGTCATCTGTGCCCCCTGTGGACAAATTTTACTCTAGCTGTTCCGCTGAAGACCCCATTCCCCCGTCCTCTCCCTGTCCCACTCTCCTCCCTCCCTTTTTCTGCCTCACTGTTCGGATCTGCCATAGAGCATAAAGCAAATAATAGCCGCGTTTATATAAACGGTCTCAAGAATAGATTAGAATGCTTATGCATATAACTGGACACCTGTTATGAATCAAATATGACTTTGAACCTAATTGAGTTTAATGGAAAGGTATTTTAGATTTATGACAGAAAAGAACGTAGACCAAACTATCCTAAATCAAATATTTACAAAAGAATATAACACATAAAGTATGTTGTGTTTTTTGTTTTTTTTTCTAACCAGATAGGGTTTCTCACTTGCCCTGAAGCCAGACACAACACAAACAAACCATTAACATGGCGATTCTCAAGATTTTTCAGTCCTCAAAATTTTCATTTCATGGGTCACTTCAGAAAATGAGAAATGGAAGTAAACCGGTTGAAATGAAGAGGCCGCTGGTGGTCCACTGGAGGTCCTTGACCTCCACCCTGAGTCAGTCAAGTGCAGACCCACGGGCCCCACCACCAGCTGAGAAGCTCAAATTAGTATAAGTAGCTGGGAGGCTGCTAAAAGTCTCATGACGATGTGATATTAAGTGACAACAAGGGAATCGATAAAATCCAA
This sequence comes from Mirounga leonina, assembly GCF_011800145.1. NCBI lineage: Eukaryota > Metazoa > Chordata > Mammalia > Carnivora > Phocidae > Mirounga > Mirounga leonina. The sequence goes on from NW_023270265.1 coordinate 35,048,536, forward strand.
CTTTTATTTCTGATTAAAAATCTTGGGAGAAGAAAGTGCTCATGAAATATATTTTTAAAACTTGAGAGTAAACCTTAGCTGAGACCCATTCATTTTAGGACCGAACAGTGTCCACGGCATGAATTCCTCTTGCGCTTTGGTGACTGGCAGCTGAGGGGGTGCTTACTCTTCAGGAGGCCTGTTCCCCTGCCCAGCAGCTCGGGTACAAGCCTTGTGGGCAGCTTTTCCCAGCCCGGAGGAGACAGTGACAGAGGTGCTGGCCTTTATGCTGGTCACTAGGCAACTGGACAGGCAAGGAGCAGGGAGCGGCCCAGAATGGCCCTGTGGTTTTGTCTGTCTGCCCTGTCGTCCAAGCACGATTTAGCCCAGGCTGACCACAGCAGTGTCACATGGGGCAGAAGCATGCTTGCTTGGAGGAGGCCAGGCAGAGCACCCAGCTCGGCCTGCCTGTTGATAAACTCTGAGGACCAGCCGCTTTGCCCTGCCTCAGAGCTCAGCTGCGTCTGTGGTCTTTGTGTGGCCCGCTCACCCTAAAGGAGAGACAGAGATCCTGCATCTTAGGTTGTCATCCTGGAGAAGAGTTCAGTTCTTATTAGCCAAGCTCAGACGCCAAGTCTCAGAGCTTACAAAGAGCTCTGTTTGCACTCCTTGGAGGTGCAGGTTTGCGCTAGGAGCTGCCTGGGCCTTAACGCTCAATCCCGTTCCTTTTTGGGAAAGTTCTTGACCTCTGGACATGGTGCAGGGGGAGATCTGCAAGGGGCATTTGGGTTTCTCCAATTCAGGGCTGAGCCATGAAAGGAAATTCTTACTGACTCTAATTGTCCTCAGCCCAGATGAGACAAGTGAGGGCTTTTGTGATAGAATCACCCAAATATTAGCCCTCGCGAGGGACAAGACCCACATCAAATGTAATTGATGTTGAAGTTCACTTGATCATAGAATATGGTGATTATGCAAATGTGGGCTATGCTATTAGACCACGTTCCAGGTTTGGAAAATTGCATCCTTCTCTTGCACACTGGATTAGCTTCTGGGTGCTAATTCTTGAACCTCCCAGAGACCCCAGGCTGATTCAGGTTTGCACAGACAAAACAGATGCACTTCCTCCCAGAGTTTGGATTAGGCCCCGGTCTTAGCTTCCAAACCATGCTCCTCAGAGGTCCTTTGGGGCTGCTGGCTGGTGGCGGCGGCAGGGGGCTGGACCCCGGGGTTTGTCGTCTCCTCTTATTTGTGGAATATATTGGGCCGGTGAGCAAGCTTGTATTTGAGGGGAGGATTCAAGGCTAACACAGTTGTGAAAGCCACTGCCCTAAACCACAGGTTGTTGTCATGGGCGTCTGTATATAAGGTTCCCACAAATCCTTGCTGTGCTCTTTTTTCTGTAGTCACACAATATGAGGTATGTTAAAAACCTCTTTCCTCCTACTTCTTTCCAGTTCTGCTCTTTGAAGATAACTAGTGTTGACAAGTTGATAGGTATCCTCCCCTGCCTGCCTTTCTCTGTCCGTGCTAATATCCTTGAAAATTTTTTCATTATGAAAAATTTCAAACGTATAGAACAGTACAGACTAGTATAATTTAACCCCGAGTTCCAACAATGATCAAAACTTCAGGGGCGCCTGGGTGGCTCAGTCGTTAAGCGTCTGCCTTTGGCTCGGGTCGTGATCGGGGGTCCTGGGATCGAGCCCCGCATCCGGCTCCCTGCTCGGCGGGAAGCCACTCCCCCTGCTTGCGTTCCCTCTCTCGCTGTGTCTCTATCAAATAAATAAATAAAATCTTTAAAAAAAAAAAAACCTTCACAACACTTGCTTGATGTGTCTCTTTTTCATGTACTGATTTTTTGTTTTGTTTAACAAAAAAGGCATTGTCCTATGCGTGTTATCTGACAACTTGGGGTTTTTTTGCTTAACTATCTTAAAATTATTCCTTCTCAGTTCATTTACCTCTGCCTTTTAATGGGTCTGTCGTCTTCCATTGTATGCTTGAACCATCATTTACTCAAACATTCCCCTATTCTTGGACACGCAGCCTGTTTCCAGAATTTTTTGCCACCTTATAAATAACTGCAGTGTCCTTGAACATAGGTGTTTATATATTGGTGCATTTATTTCTGTAGGATAGATTTCCAAAAGTGGGATGGCAAGATCATGGGCTATCTGTACTTTAAGTTTTATTAAATATTGCTCTTAATATCAAGAGACCATAGCTGTACAGCCTCCCACCAGTGACACACGGATAAGCCCATGTGTTCACATCTCTGACGGTCCTGGATGTGATTGTTCATTAAAATGTTGCAAATCTCTTCTGTAATGGGGTGGCATAAAATTGATATACATGTCTGGGAATGGATTCTTTTTCTGCATTAATTTCATAAGTTATCCTTTTGCAATCATTATTGGGGTGAAGATGGTCATTAGGACCATCTGGGGCAGAAGGCCAGAGGGAAATGTATTTTGAAGACCAGCCACAGCTCTCTGTTCCCATTAGTTTGCGCAGCGGAAAACGGGTGCTGGGCGCGTGGTGCACATCTGCAATCTCCCTGAAGGAAGCTGCACGGAGAATGACGTCATTAACCTGGGGCTGCCCTTTGGAAAGGTCACTAATTACATCCTCATGAAGTCCACTAATCAGGTAGGTCTGGGCACTTTCACACATACCAGATAGACCACACATTGGTGGAGGGAACTATATAATTTTTTTTTAAAGAAGCTATTCTTGGGGGACACCTGGGTGGCTCAGTCAGTTAAACGTCTGCCCTCGGCTCAGGTCATGATCTCAGGGCCCTGGGATTGAGTCCCACAGTGGGCTCCTTGCTCAGCGGGGAGTCTGCTTCTCCCTCTGCCCGCCACTTCCCCTGCTTGTGTGCTCTCTCCCTCTGACAAATAAATAAATGAAATCTTTTTTTTTTTTTTTTTTAAAGAAGGTATTCTTGGGGCTCCTAGGTGGCTCAGTCCGTTTAACGGCTGCCTTCAGCTCAGATCATGATCCCAGGGTCCCAGGATCAAGCCCCATATTGGGCTCCCTGCTCAGTGGGGAGCCTGCTTCTCTCTCTGCCCCTCCCTCCTGCTCTGCTCTCTCTCTCTCTCAAATAAATAAAATATTAAAAAAAAAAAGAAGCTATTCTTAAAATAAAGAGGTAATACACAGCTGGGCCTCTTGTTGGTACAGCACAGAGGTTTTTGTTTGGTGGCGGTGTTTTGTTTACCCTGTCTCAACTTACCCTCCTTGTGATGGGTACAGGCCTCTGTGAGTTGCCTGGAGGTAAGGAGGTACTTTGGAATGAGGGACTCATTAACACAGAAAAGCTAACTGGCCCCCAAAATAGAAACCCATGGACTTGAGTCTTTTCACTGTGTTACGAACCCCCTGAGCTAATGCTACGGTTTTACCATCTAAGCTTCTCGTATCTGAGAGCCTAGATTTGGAGCGAGCCAACAACTGACTGAACAGATGTTTTCACAGATCTTTGGTGTTAGCATCTGAGGCCCTTGGGTCTTGTAGCCGGAGAGTGGGTGGGAATTGATGGGTGCCTGGTAAGTCTAAAGGAAAAAGAACCCCTAACCCGTGGGGGTTGAGTGAGAACTTGAGGGTTAATATATATGGCTGTCTTTGTTTCTAAGGTCAAAGGAGGAGTTTATACAGAGAAATGGTCAGGAATAAGAATATTTTATCTTCTACTGTTAATAATAAATATTTTTACTTTATGAACCAAAGGAGCAGATATAGACGTTCTTTTATTTTTTAAGATTTTATTTATTTATTTATTTATTTATTTATTTATTTATTTATTTATTT
>NW_023270265.1:35052340-35094772 GCF_011800145.1 Mirounga leonina
TTTATTTATTTATTTATTTATTTATTTATTTATTTATTTATTTATTTATTTAGAGAGAACGTGTGTGAGCAAGGGGAGGGGCACAGAGGGAGGGAGAGGGGAAGAATCTCAAGTGGACTTCACACTGCGCACAGAGCATGGTGCGGGACTCGATCCCACCACCTTGAGATCATGACCCGAGCCAAAACCAAGAGTAGGGCACTCAACTGGCTGAGCCATCCAGGCTCCCCGGGAAGTTCTTTTCTTAATGAATGCATGAACTTTAGAGACTCTGAGCCACATCAGATCATCGGTGGTCTTCCTCCATCAACATGGGCTTAGACTACTCCCTTAGTCCCTTTGTTCTGACTGCTCAGAATTCTATTTTGGGTAAATGTACAAAATTCAGCTTGTAACATTAATGCAGTGAGATTCCCTGAATTAGTATTATTTCCATTTGACAGTTGAGAGCTGGAGGTGCTAAAATGTTTGCATCAAGCAAGAGGCACTTAGAAAGCTGGGTGGCAGGATCTGAAATAATACCCTAAAGAATCTTGACTTCTTCATCTCCCACATATCTGCCATAGACTGTGACAGCAGGGAAAAGCATCTCTGAAATTCAGAAACAGATGTGAGGGAAGGAGGGAAGACAAGCTTGGTTAGCCCACTCCGCTCAAGGAACTGGGAGTGTAGGGGCTTGCAGTGAGGGCTCCCTTCTCACAGACCACTTTCCCTTTTCAACATCGAGGGATTGTGTGCTGTCCATAGAGTACACACCAAACAAATCTAAGCAATAGTAACAGGATGAATCCACCACAGCAGCTATTGGGGTAAACTAGCGGGTCAGTCAAAACAGTCTATTTAGACACTCTCTGGAGACACTGATTGAATGCAAAAGCCCATTTTCTTGTGTTTTATCAGAACAGTTAAATAAAGAGGGAAAACTCTGTAGAGCTATAACTGAGGGTTTTCTTCTCTCTGAAACTTAAAAAGCCACGGCCTTCTTTCAAGCCTTGGGAGCCCCTGAGTTGTTTAGTATTTTTCTTCCTTTGCCAAGAAAGTGAGAGCTCAAAGACTCATGGCTGGGTCTCTGTCTCCTGCCCTCATTGTAACAAAATAGCACATTTTGTAAGGATCAGCCCAAGGTCACTTGTACAATAGACTTGCTCTCCCCACTACAGCGCCTCAGGGAACTGTGGGTTAATGGATCCTCCCATCCCAGGGGGCTCCTGTGGCATGATGCAGCCCAGGATGGATATACATAATTTACGAATTATTGGTAACCAGGGGGATCAGGAGAGGGGCCATCTCATAATGAGCTCTTTGGGTGAAGTTAATAAATAGGTCTCTTTGAACAGATGGGATCAAAGACAGCTTCTTGTACTGATCTTTTTTCTTTTTATTGAGGTATAAAATACATACTCTAAAGTGTACTAGTCTTAAGTGTACAATTCCATTAATTTTCTACATGTGTACACCCATGTAATTACCACGAAGGTCAGGATAGAGAACATTTCCAGAGAACCTCAGAGGGTTTCCTCATGCCCCACCCAGTCAGAACCCCACCCCCGCCCCAGAGGGAAGCTCAGCTCTAACTTCTATCAGCATTGATTCATTTTGCCTATCTTGAACTTCATAGACATGGAATTATACATAGTACTGAATTTTGTTTAAGACCATTCAAGTCAGGGGCGCCTGGGTGGCTCAGGGGGTTAAGCATCTGACTCTTGATTTCAGCTCGGGTCATGATCTGACCCGCATCAGGCTCTGTGCTGGGTGTGGAGCCTGCTCAAGATTCTCTCTCCCTCCCTTTCCCTTGCCCCCCCCCCCCAACAAGAACAAAAGACCATTCAAGTCAACTTCAGCTTATGTCCTTCCCTTTTTTCCTAGGCCTTTTTAGAGATGGCTTACACAGAAGCTGCCCAGGCCATGGTCCAGTATTACCAAGAAAAATCTGCTGTGATCAATGGTGAGAAGTTGCTCATTCGGATGTCCAAGAGATACAAGGAATTACAGCTGAAGGTAAAGCATTCTCTCATTGTTTAGTCATTCAACAGCATCAGCTGAGTGTCTCCTTGTGGGGCACTGGCCTAAGTGCTGGCGGGAAGGAGAGGACAGGAAAACATCCAAAGATTACCTACTGCCTTTGGGAATATCACACGGGAAGGCCAACCTTTATAACATGGCAAGAAAAATGCTTATTGAGGTAACTACGAAATGCAAAGGGATGCTGGAGACAGGATGACTAGCTACATGGGATCCAAGGAGGATTTTACAAGGGCAGTCTTTTGAAGGATGAAGGAAGAAGGGAGAGGTGATTGCATTTCAGAGGTGGGAGCTCCAAGCATAAACCTCTAAATATAACCTTCTTCTCTACCCAAAGAGATCTTCAGTAACTTTCTCTTCCTCTCTCATCACCACCCCACCTTGATCTCTTATTCTCTCCTCTGTCCTCTATAATTATGTCTTAAGCCCCATAGAAATCCTTCTAAGCAGCACATGACTGAATTGGCCATTGTCAGAATGACTGTCAGGGATGAATTCAGGTAATTCCAAATAGGGCTTTTGTTTCTGTTTCAGCTTGTTCTACATTTCTCTCTTTTTTCTTTTCTTTCCTTTCTTCCTTATTTTATTCAGAAAAATGACTAATTATGTACTGTATAGCTTAAAAAGTAATAATGGGGGTACCGGGGTGGCTCAGTCCGTTAAGCCTCCAACTCTTGATTTTGGCTCAGGTAATGATCTCAAGCCCCTCCGTTGGGCTCTGTGCTCAGTGTGGAGTCCGCTTGTCCCCCCCCTGCTTCCCCCACTCCTCAAATAAATAAATAAATACTTAAAAAATTTTTTTAAAGTAGTAATGGTTGAAATCCCATAAATCCCATAAAACCACCACCAAAGTCAAGAACTACAATACCAGCGGCACCCAGAAGTCCCTTTGAGTCCCTCATCAAGCTCCACCCCTCCCTCTCCACTCTCCTGACTTTGAGGATGATCCTTTCTTTGCTTTTCCTTGTAGTTCTACAACCCATTTCTGCCTCCCTTAACATTATCATTTAGTTTTGCCTAATTTTGAACTTTACATGAATGGAATTATACTCTTTGTGTTCTTTAATTCAACACTACCATCCATGCTGGGTGTGTCTATATATTTTCACTGTTACATAAATTTCTGTTGTATGACTATGAATTTATTTATACATTCTGCTGTTGATGGACATTTGGGCTGTTTCCAGTTTTAGGGTATTAGGGACAAGTTACTCCTGGTACATCTGTACACAAACGTATAACTAGGGGCACACACATAATTAGGAGTGGAATTGCTACATCTCAAGGCATGCTTACCCTGAAGTTTACTAGCAAGCCCTTTTCAAAATTAGTTGTCCCAGATATACATTCCTACTAGTGTAAAAGTTTTTAGTGGTATGCATTGTTACTCACATTTTGTTATATGACCTTTTAATTTTTGTCTATCTGGGAGAGTATATTGGTTTATCATGGTTTTCTTTTTCTTTTTTTTTTTTTAAGATTTATTTATTTATTTTAGAAAGAGAGAGCACACACATGAGTGGGGGGAGGAGGAGAGGGAGAAGGAGAGAAGCAGATTCCTCGCTGAGCAGGGAGCCTGACACGAGGCTCCATCTCAAGACCCTGAGATCATGACCTGAGCAGAAACCAAAAGTCGGATACTTAACCAACTGAGCCACCCAGGCACCCCATCATGGTTTTATTTTTTTATTGTCCTGATTACTAATTGAGGTGATCCCTTTTTCCTATGTTCATTGGCCATTCCATTTGGATCTTCTGTAGTGGAATGTTCCTTTTAAGGTCATTTGCCCATGCTCTTCTTTAGATTGTGTCTTCTTCATGGTTTGCAAGAAGTTCAATTAACTGGAGCCCTTAGTCCATTTGGATTTATTGTAATTAAATTGGTATATTTGTATTCAAATCTATTTCTTATTTTGTGCTGTCTACTGTCCCATTGTAATAGGGCCCTACCAGTTTGCTTCAGCCTATCACCACATTTACTGAGGGTCCATTTTGTTCAAGACCCACAACCTTGAATCTGCCTTCAAGATTGAAGGCAGGAGGGCGCCTGGGTGGCTCAGTTGGTTAAGCGACTGCCTTCCGCTCAGGTCATGATCCTGGAGTCCCTGGATCGAGTCCCGCATCGGGCTCCCTGCTCGGCAGGGAGTCTGCTTCTCCCTCTGACCCTCCCCCCCTCTCATGTGCTCTCTCTCATTCTCTCTCTCTCAAATAAATAAATAAAATCTTAAAAAAAAAAAAAAAAGATTGAAGGCAGGAGACAAAGGCTCAGTGGTTGTTGCTAGCCAGGAGTGGCATTCTGACAAGTCTACATGTGTAGATGGTAACGTTGCCAAAGCCTTGATTCTGCTTTGCTTGCAGTATTGCTTCTGAAGTTCCTTTGCCAACAATTCTAGCAGAACCTGGCATTTTTATTTTCCCCTGGGGAGTGAAAGCATGTTGCTTTTCTCAGACAAATGGAAGATCCCATCTCATTCTGTTTGCAGCCAAAGTTTCTATTCTCCTGGTTTCTCCCCTGGAGGCTAGAATTGAATTTCTGCACTAAATTCCCGGTGGATCTTCGGTCTGTAAATGAGATGTTGTTGTAAGATTCTAATTAGGATTAGCAGGAGTACTCAGCTTTTTAAGGTACTAAGGCACCGTAGTACCTTACTGTGGGAAATGGTTTGGGGTAGTACAACACCATAGGTTAAAGAGGTCAGATGGTCAAGGTCTGTATTCAGCACATGTTTGCTGAGTGCCCACTGGGGGCAGGAACTGGGCCAGGCACCATGGTTTAGACCTAGCAAGCTGGTCGAGGAGCTCATAGTCTGGTGTGAGGAAGAACGGGAAAACAGAACCATCGACAACCATGTGACCTATTCCAGATGGGAGGGTGCTCGTGCTACCTTGGCTTTACCTCGTCCTGCTTTGATGAGCTTGGACAAGGTGCTTCACCTGTGTGAACCTCAGTTCACCAGATAGGAAAGGACTCTACCTTGAGCTTTTTGGTTTTAAGCACTTTTTCCCCCCATGTATTATCTCTTTGAGTCTTGCACTCAGCTTCCCCTGTGAGGTGTGTAGGGTGGATAATAACAGTAATTATAACAGTACAACAATAGTAACAAGAACAGGTACTTTTAATTGAGTCCTGGTGCTCTGGGTCAGATCATGCCCCAGACACTTCACGTACATTATCTACTCTAATCCTGACATCAGTCCTGTCAGAAGGATATTCGTTATCTCAGTTTTACAGATAAGGAAGAGGAGGCCCAAAGAAGTTCAGTGACTTGCGCAAGATCATAGGTACTGGAAGAGCCGTGATGAAAACCTAGGACTGTTTTGGCTTTGTATACGTCTGCATCTCTATATTGTGTTGGTAGGATTACCACTGTCCACATGAGAAATCAGGTAATCTGTTTATAGTCATCCAGCCCGTAAGCAGCAGATAGTATTCTAACAGAGCTTCTCGAACTTTAGTGTGCGTACAAATCACTTGCAGGTCCTGTTAAAATCTTCTGGCAGGGCTGTGATTCTGCCTTTCCACCGCGCTCCCAGGTGGTGTTGCCGGTTCTCACGGCACACTATAAGCAGCAAGGGTCTAGAACACATTGTTTTCTGCCCTTTACAAAGGATTTTCTGCTCCCAAGCTGTCACAGTGCCTCTCCTGTGAAAGCATCTCAAAACCCACTTCAGCTGCATGGGAATGCATGCATCATGGTCCCTATGTTGACATGAATCAGCTAGGACTTTCTCTGCAAGTGACAGAAAATGATCTCATTTAAGCTTATGGACTAAAGTAAAAAAAAAAAAAAAAAAGATTGAATTTATTGGCTCGTGTAAATGAAAAGTCCAGGAGTAGCCCTGGCTGCGGATGCAGCTGGCTTCGGGCCCTCAGTGATATCATTAGGGCTTGGCTCCTCTCCACTCTGCCTTCTCCTCACTTTGCTTCGTTTTTGGGGGGGGGTCTCCCTGGGATGGCCCCGGGCAGCCCCACCTCCCTCCTCTAGGTGGCGTGATGGCTTCATTGACTGCAGCAGGTCTGGCTTCTCATCCTCCCTGTTCCTTCAACAAGAGAGCTGGAGTGTTTCCGAGAAGCTTCCTCAGATGTCCTGAGCGGCACTGTGATCGGGCTCGTTTGGGACACATGTCCTTCCCTGAACCAATCTCTGTGGCCAGGGAAGGCCATGCTGTGGTTGGCCAGGCCTGTGTCACCTCAGGGCAGGGGTAGAAGAGGGGCAATGCTACTGGGGAAGTAGACGGCAAAACACCGTATCCGTCTGTGTCTCTGGGCCAAAGGGGCCACCACCTGGGGTCCCACCAGAGCTTGCAGAGGTAGGGGGAAATTTTGATGTGTCTTCCTCTAACTTTACCTTTGGCTCACCAGGCAAAGTGGAGGGAGAGAAAGGAGAGATTTAAGGTACCTCTCCTCTCCTATCCTCATGCTGGCCATCATGTCTCCCTGTACCCTCTTTGTGGCAGAGGCTCTATTCCTCAGGGCACTTGGGGCAGAACCTTTCACATAACAGGTGTCCCGCAAATACATGGAATAAATGAGAAAGAGCAAATCTGAAGGATCAATAAAAAAAGTGAGTTTTTTCTTGTGGCAGACCTAGACGAGAAGAATGAGCTGTTCTGGGTTGTTCTAGAGAGACTTCCCCAGAACCATAGCGTCTTACATGCGGAGGGGAACTTGGGCTAATTTGAACCAGTGTCTCCCAGTTATTGCATCAGAGAATCGTCAGGGGAGTTTTCAGGTTCTCTTGACCAGAGATTTCCCTTCCCAAATCCCAGTGGATTTGGGGTGGGGTTGAGGGTCCTAGGTGGTTTGGGGGCAGAGGGCCTGGTTTCAGAGCACTTGTCTCGCCAGCCTCCCAGCCACAGAGAGGGTCTCTTGGGTATGTTCCATGGTGCTCTCAGGAAGAGTCAGTCAGCAAATGGTAACTGGGGGTCTTCTGCAGATAAGACGTGGTGCTGAGAGCTACAGGGAATAGGAGGCTTGGTCCTCACTTGGGGAGAGTTTGCTGTGTAACTGAAGAGACAGGCTATTCTTGTGGAAATTATGTAAGACTTGAACATGAGTGCATCAGTACGGAGCTCCTAGAAGTCCAGGGGCAAAAGGCAGTTTGTGACTTGCTTGTGTAAAGAAGGGGAAACCATCACCAAGTAGGGCTTGAAGGCTGCGGTGAATCAGCTAAACAGAGAGGGTATCCAGGTGGAAGGAGTCAGGTGAGAAGTGATGGAGACCCTGGAAAGCACTGTAATGTCGAGAAGGATCACGGCTGCTCTGACAGGGCCTGGCTGTGACAGGTTCAGGGCTCATACTGAAGGTTTCAGCATCTTCCCGGGACTTTTGAGGCATGGAAAACAGCCACAGAGGGGTCAGAGGAAACCCTCCAGCAGCTCCTTTTATGTAGGCCCAGCGCCTGTGGCTTTTCTCAGCGTAGCCCGCCATGCACCGAGGCTACTGGTGGATGCCAGATAGGCCTCATTATCTCACCTTTACAGGTGGAGAAAGTGAGTCTCCCACAGATAGCAAGCCTTGACCCCAGATCACCCAGCCGGCTGGAGGCGGAGCTGGGCTGTTCTCCCTGGGTTGAGATCCTCAAGTCCAGGTCCATCCCTCTAGTATGCCAGTGCTTCCTTGGGACAGTATGGGACTTGGACTCTCACCCTTGTCTGAAACGCAGCAAGATGTGTTGACCATGAGCACCGTGGATGGTCCCCCTGTGGGGTTATTGAGCCACGTCAGTGTCCTCACAGGATGGATGAAAAGATCCTATGTGTGGGATTTGCTTCAAAGTATTCTGTGGGGTGGGGAAAAGGGTGGGGTACAGAGGAACTAGACTGATCAGAACTGTTGACAATGGAAATGGAGCATGAAAGTTCAATATACCATTCTCTGTGCTTTTGCGTATGTTCAAAATGTTCTATGATAAAGAGGCACCCAAAATGTCAGGGCCACTCCATTCAGCATTATGCTCACCCTCCTCATGCCCTGGATTAAACTTTTTCTTCCTCTAGGAAGGTACTTTTTCCCTTTGGGAGGACCAGGCCATGGACCCAAGTCCTCGTTGCTTCTCTTTGGCATTTGTATGGCCACCTCTGGTCTGATGATGACCTCTCTGACTTTGCCTAGAAACCTGGGAAAACTGTGGCTGCCATCATCCAGGACATGCATTCCCAGAGGGAGAGGGACATGTTCCGGGAAGCAGACAGGTGAGGCCCTAGCCCTGGACGTCAGGGCAGATTCTGGGCAGCTGGGACACTCTCCTATGTCTCACTCGTAGAGGTAGTGTGCCCTGCCCTTGCCCCTGCCCTGTCCATCAGCCTTTCTGGGCCCTACTTTTCCACGTGCCTGATAGAAGGCATCAGTCTAGTCCAGAGTGCTGCTCCACTTTCCTCTGAGGGTAGGCCTCAGGAAAATGCAAGATGGTAGGCTTCCTCTCATCGGCCCTTCCTTTGTTGGAAAGGAATATATAGAGGAGGGGTTCTGTTGATATTTGGCCCTTTGGGGCAAGTCCACGCTCTGCTAAAACCGCCTGAAAGTAAGTTGTGTGTGTGTGTATGTTCTATTTAGAGCCACCTGTTGATTTTTCATGGGCTGAATGTAGATGTGGGAACAGGAATGTAGATGACCCCCCCCAAAAAGTAGGGACTTGATCAGTCACTTACTCTGAACATAGAGTGCATTCAGTTTTAGAACTCATTTCTTCCGACTGAATTTGTGACTAAGTTGGGGCTCCCAAGTTTCCCACTGTAGCTGCCCCACAGAGATAGTCCCCGTGCAGAGCCAAGGTCGAACACAGTCTGTGGATCTTAGCCCCTGCCGCCACGAGTGGTGCTCTAACGTCACTTCAGAGGGCTGAGTCCAGGCTGAGTCCCCACGGATGGTCAAGGCAGCCTGGTCCAGTGAGCCACATCTGGGTGTCCCCTGGTCAGTCAGGGCTGCATGGGTTTCCTGTATTTGGGAACCAAATGAAAATCGCCCATTCTTCTTAGAATAATTGGTATATATATATATATATATATATATATATATGATTAAGTGGATCTGCCTAATAACCAAGCAACCTTCAGAAAGAGAGAGAGTGAGGGTGTGTGCTTATGTGTTTGTGTATCTTTTTATGTAGCTGCTTGGGTTTGGGATTTCCATTTATTTGGGATTTTTTTTTTTTTAAATGGTTGTTTGAGTTTTTTAAAAAGATACATATAAAGCCATACCATGCTGCTTGCAGCTCTGTGGTGGAGTGTCAGGAGAACTAAGAGGTCTTGCTCTGAATCTTAAGCAGATTGAGGTTCTTTTCTGGGATTCAGTTTCTTCATCTGAAACACAAGCATGTCGGAGCTCTAAGCTTCCAAACCTCCAACCCTAAAATGCCTTCCTAGTTCTTTCTTTGGTTTGGGATCTCTGAGCCTGGCCTCCTCACTCTCATTCTCCCCAGTAATTAGCCTCCTTCTACCATGCCCAGGATCTGAACAAACTGAGATAAGAAGTAAACGAGACAAACGGAGGCCAAGAGGTTGCCTTTATTATGGTAGAGGCCAGGTGGGGTGTGGCTTTGGTCTTGTAGCCAAGAGTCTGGGTCATTGAACCCCAGAGTCAGGCAGCCTTTGCTCACCAGGCTGGACCAGGGCAACCTCCCCACACCCCAGGAGGAGAGTTGCCCGCCCCCTGAGCCTAGCTTCCTTCCAAGAGGAACAAAGATGGAACGGAGCCAAACCAGTCCAATTATTTATCCCAGTTCCCAGGAACAGAATGGGTAAAGGGGCGGAGATGACCAGGACTGTACTTAGGGAAAATCCCTCCTCTTAGAAGCCCAGAGGGAGGAAAAGCTTTCTCCTGTACCACTCTGTTGTCTGTACGGTTGTTGTGAAGAGCATATGGCCACACAGAGTTATGTGTGCAGTATGTCTGTGTGAGGGACTGGGGTGTATCTGTGCATGGGGGCTGGGGGACGTGCAGATTCTAAAACCCACTCCTTTGCTCCCTAACAGATATGGCCCAGAAAGGCCACGGTCTCGCAGCCCGATGAGCCGGTCACTATCCCCGAGGTCCCACACTCCGAGCTTCACCTCCTGCAGCTCTTCCCACAGCCCTCTGGGCCCCACCCGGGCCGACTGGGGCAACAGCCGGGACTCGTGGGAGCACTCACCCTATGCCAGGAGGGAGGAAGAGCGAGACCCGGGCCCCTGGAGGGAGAACGGGGAGGACAAGAGGGACAGGGCAGACACGTGGCCACACGATCGCAAACACTACTCCTGGCAACTGGAAAAAGCCGAGTTAGAGGAGCGGCTCGAAGGAAGGATGAGCCACCGAGAAAAGCACCTGAGGCCTGGGTCCCCCACCCTGCTCCACTCTGCATCGGGCTACAAAAGCCGAGAAGACGGCTACTACCGGAAGGAGCCCAAAGGCAAATCGGACAAGTATGGAAAGCAACAGCAGGATGCTCCTGGGAGGTCCAGGAGGAAAGAGGAGGCCAGACTGTGGGACAGCAGACACCCCCACCCCGAGGACTCAGGCAAGGAAGACGGGCTGGAGCCGAAGGTCACTAGCGTCCCTGAGAGCACCAAGTCTAAGCAGAGTGAGAAAAACAGAACCAAGAGACCCGACAGAGACCAAGGAGGAGCTGATGACAGAAAAGAAAGGATGGCGGGGAACGAGGTAATGACGCAATCTCTTCCCCAGGTAAGGAGAGGCAGGTTCCCGAGCAGGGCAGTATTAATATAATGATGATGCGCTTTTATTGAATGAATGAAACACTAAAAGTTGACTCCGTGCCAGGCACTGGACTAAACACCTTATCTCAATCAAGGTATTTAATCTTCACAGCAACCGTATGAGGTAATATTGGTACTAATACTACTATGGCTAGAGATGAGGGAACTGAGGCACAGAGAGCCCAAGTTAGTTGCCCAAGGACACACAGTCCAGAAACAGCAGAGCGATGGGACTCCAAATCCCTCGGCACGCTGCTGCCTTTGCTGGAAGTTAGGCAGCGATGTGATGCAAAGGCCTTCTGGGGTCCTGTGTGTGTCCAGGGGAGAGGGGCCCCACGGTGTTGGCACCCACAGACTCTGCCCAGGGAGATGAGATCTTGGGTCTGATCCATCCTTTCTCCTGCCAAAAGCATCTGCCGACCCTGGAGTTTGATGAGAGGTGGTAAAGAGAAGCAGCCCCCACCCTCTAACGTCCTCTGGGTGTCCAGGGCTTGGTGTGGTGCTCTGGACAGTGTCCACATTCCAGTATTACAGTTACTTCCACTGTAATAAAAGTGCTCGGCAGTTGGCTGGTACCTTTCATCCACGCGTCGGAAAGGGCTTATAATGTACTGCATAGCTTCAGTTCACACGGTGGGTCGTGAGGACTCTGGGTACAAAATTCACACTCTCACTGGGCTTACACTTCCTTCTTGCCCAAACCACCTCCATTTAAGTAGGAGCGGGATAGTGGAGGTTGGGGAGCGGGGTGGGTCTGCATAAAGAACCCAATTTTTAAAATCCTACATGCGTATCTCCTAGTCCGACCCAGGACTTGGTGACAGGGACTAAGTCGAAATAAGAGCCCACTTCTCAACTCCATGGACACTGAAGAGTCACCCTTTTGTCCACTACTGCATTTACTCTTGTATGCACTTTGCTATTTGGCCAGGTAGTGTGTTAGGCGCAGCGCGGGGGGGTGGGGGGGTGGGGGGAGGTCCAGAGGTGAATGGGACAGGGTCCATGCTGTGGTGGAGACCCAGGTCTAATGGTGGAAGGAGAGCTACAAAAGGATTGACATTCAGTGGGGCCCACGCTGGAGCAGAGTAGTGGATGAGCTGCTCCAGAGGCCTTCCCTCTGTGCAAGGAGAGGGGGAAGCTTCACAGAGGAGGTGACATGTGAGCTGGGCATTGAAAGTAGGGGGAAAAAGCCATCTGGGAAGCAGCGAGGGCAAAAGCGAGAAGGGAAGACTGTTTTCAAGAACTTGCAAATAGGGGCGCCTGGGTGGCTCAGTCGTTAAGCATCTGCCTTCGTCTCGGGTCATGATCCCAGGGTCCTGGGATCGAGCCCCACATCGGGCTCCCTGATCAGCAGGAAGCCTGCTTCTCCCTCTCCCACTCCCCCGCTTGTGTTCTCTCTCTCACTGTATCTTTCTCTGTCAAATAAATGAATAAAATCTTAAAAAAAAAAAAAGAACCTGCAAATAAATAAAGATGCGGCGTGGCAGCATCTTTAGGGCATATTAAAGAATAACGTCTTTAAAAAGTAAAATCATGGCTCTCGTGCAAACAGAAAATGAATACATGTCAAAGATGTTATTTAACTCACGAATTAATGAGGGAGCCAGGAAGACGTAAACGCTGGTCTAGAGGAGAATCCAGAGAGCAGGCAACATGGAGAGGCGATCAGGAACGCGGAAGTGAATTTGCTAACAGATCGAAAACTGGCCTCTTCCAAAGTGGCATCTCCACCAGATAAAATTCCTTTGCATCTCTATGAACAAGAATCATTTGCACTACCCTCGGTCTTCTGCAGTTTACAGGGTTG
The DNA here is from genome assembly GCF_011800145.1 of Mirounga leonina. Lineage (NCBI taxonomy): Eukaryota > Metazoa > Chordata > Mammalia > Carnivora > Phocidae > Mirounga > Mirounga leonina. The sequence goes on from NW_023270265.1 coordinate 35,064,870, forward strand.
TAAATAGTTCAGCTCACGATAATGAAAAGTGCAGACTCCTGTGGGACCAGACCTCCTGGAGGGGTGTGCTAGACAACGAACTGCCCAGCGTTCCATGGAAAGAACACCCTGTAGTCTTTTTGCCCATTCTCAAAGTCTGCCATGGTTTCTCCTGACTGGAAGAGCAGGGGGAGCTCAGGAGATGAGATTAGGGACCTGGGTGGGCCCAGGAAGACCCTCGTGTGCCTCGCTGAGGACTTGAACTGGATCCCGAGGACCTGTGAACCAGAGGATGTTTTTAAGAAGCATGTCTATGCTTGGAGGGATCTAAGGGGCTAATGATGGGTCAGTGCCCATCCTCTCAAGAAGAGGCTCAGAGGGGCAGAGAGCAACAACCCCTTGGGCAGGGGCTCCAGCCTGGACCTCATACACATGCCACCAGCCTAGAACCCTGTGTCCCCATGGCAAAGGAGTGGAGCTGCCCCCTCCCAATCCTACCCATACTTCTGCTATTCCTCTTCAGTAAGCTTACTGCTCCTACTGTTTTACCCACTTGCTTTTATCGGTTTGCCCTTTTAAGGTGACACGTACTGTGGGTCATCCCAGAGCCCTGATGCAAAAAAAGATGCCCAGAAAGCCCCATGGGCTTCCCCAAATTCTGTCTCTCTGGCTGGTTCTGCCTCTAATAGCCCTAGAGTGGGGTCAGTAGGGACTTGTTGGGGTCCCCAACGGATTGTTTCTGTGGTTTCGGAGCCAGGAAGCCCAAAACCAGTTGGTGGAATATCAGCAGAACAAAGTCTTCCTCACTGATGTCAAACTGTATATCACAATCTTGAGAACAACCCCAACCCCCCAGGGCTGCCCCAGGAGTCAGATGAATTCAGTGACTGAACTTGGAGCTGGAAGGCAGCAGGGCTGAGGACGGTGTCCTTGCCTTTCTCCTAATATACTGGGCACCTCCCACCACAGGGCCTTTACATGTGTTCACCTGCCTAGGCGCCCCGCCCTGCTGAAGTCTGCCTCTCTCCCTCCTCCCCTCCTTTGTGTTTACTTGTTGTCATGCTCACCCCAAGTATATTCCTGGCCAGAAATACCTCTACATAAAACCACAATGTCCCAACCTGCTTCCCTTCCTTCTCTGCTCACCTTTCCTGGTCCAAGCTATCCCTTGATGTCTGTCTTTATTTAGTGTCTATCTCTTCCACCCTCCAGAGGTAACCTTCACAAAGGCAGGAATTTTTGCCTGCAGTGCTCACTAGATCAGGGCTTGACACAGAGCAGGTGTTCAGTAAGTATTTGTTGAAGGAAGAAAGGAATGACTGTACCTGGACCCTGGAGACAGGCCAGGCTTCTGAGAACCAGGTCACACCCTGTTCTGCTCTGCCTCAGTTTTCTCATTTGTGAAATGAGTGTGATCACAAGGCTGTCGTAGGACTTTAATGAGCTTGTGCTCATTTGAAATTTCTAAGATCTCTGGAGAAAGTGCCGTGGAGAGGCCAGTGCGTGGGCTGCTCAGTGTTGGTGGGTGGCCAGGTCCACACATGGGGCCCAGCCTTGACCACAAGACCACAGAAAGAAGGAGAGAAATCAAGTCGCTGAGTACGGTGACATGGGAAAGAAGGGCGATCAAGAGTTACAGACCCAGGTGCTTGGAGAAGGGAAGCCAGGCAGGGGATGTAGACCAGATACTAGGAGTGAAGCCAACGTGGAGAGAGGGGGCCATGGCAGACCGAGGAGGAGGTACCTGTCGGGGGCAGTTAGCCACTGCTTGGCTCCAATTCATGGCTGCCATTCCGGACTGCATGCCCTGTGCTGTGAGAGCCCCCACTTTTTGAGGAGCAGCACCAAAGTCCAGATATCTGTGGAATTTCCCACATTTTAGAAACTGTATAGGCCAAAACATGTCTGTGGGCCAGGTGGAGCCCAGGGGTCCCTAGAATGCAGCCCCCAGTATAAACAGTCCATAGGAGGGAGAAATAGAAAAACTATTTATGCTTAGTTCGGAGCCTAGACAGAGACCCAAGCATGCCAGAGGCAGGTGTGAGCTAGTTAACACTCCACCCCCTCCTTAAAGCCTTCAGGTCTCCATTCTTCTATTGACTGATGTCCACAGAGCACCTAGTACTGGGACTACAGTTCTGAGTGAAGGCTAAAATGACTCCTGATCTCATGAAGCTCATGGTTTAGTGGAAAGACATACTAATCAATTGCTCATATGAGTAGAAGAGCATGCATGTTGAGTGCTAAGAGGGCGATGGAGGTATGCAGTGCTGTTAATGCCTGTGATGAATCAGAGGCTTCCCTGGGTTAGGATGGGACTGTTGAGATTTGAAGGAATGGTAGGTTTCACTGAGTGAAAAAGAAGGAGAACAGATAGAACAACATGTGCAAAGGCCCTGTGGCTGAAGGCCAGTGTTGCTGGAACAGAGACAGCCAGGGTTAGAATGGTGGGAGGTATGTCTGGTTTGTCAACGGGGTCATATCATGCAAGGCCTTGTAGGCAGGTTACAGATTTTTGTCTTCATCCCAAGTGCAAGGGGGAGCAAATGAAATATTTAAGCAAGAAGGTACAGTGAGGTTATGATAGTTTTTGCATTTTGGAGTGATCATTCTTGATTGCCTTGGGGAGAACAGACTTGGGAGGAGGCCACAGAGCAGAAGGGGGAGAACAGTTTTAGGAGGTGTTTATCAGTAGCCCTAGCCCTGTGGAGGCAGAGCTCTGCTTGCAACAGTTAAGACCTAATATCTTCATCTGTGAGCTGGTGTGGACAGCTGGGTGCATTGGTTGCGTTTGTTGGTTTCCCTTAAGCTGCTGCTCTCACATGATCCCAGGGCACAGGGTGCACTGAAGGCACTTCTCCGTTTCCTTTGTCTGCAGGGAGGAAGCACCGCCATCCTACTGGCAAGATGCTTCCTGCCAGCCATGCTGTCCCTGCCTCTCCCAGTTTGGACTTGGGGGGTTGGGGGGGTGGGGGGTGGTGGTTCCTCTATCTATCTAGTGTTAGATAGATTCCCATCTATCTAGTGTTAACCTAGGAGTGTGGCTGTAGGAATTGCTTGGGGAGGGTAAGGATTACTTTCTTGGACAAGGGAGGGCCATAGAGAGTTTATTCAGGGAGATAAAATAAAGAGGTCTCCTGTTGGTAGACGCTATGGATTCTGATGGCTAAAAAGGCATTTGGAGCTGCTTTGCACTTGGGTTAGCTTAGAAGACCAGAGCACAGCTTACAGTGGAATCTTCTGCTCCAAATGCCAGAAGGAGCAAGGACATGAGGATTTCAACTCTCTTCCCGTGTCTGGTAATAACTGGTTAAACCAGTCAACCCTGAGCTCCTGCCCCAGCTGGCTCCTTGTCAACTCAAGAGGGGTGTGTCTGCTCATAAGAAATCAGAACTAGAGTCATTTACTTAGAGCCAACTTCAGCCAAAATTGTTGAGAGAATGCAGTGTGCCCTTGAGAAACTCCAGAAAGAGTCATTGATTTGGTGGCCAAAGTTGAAGTCATGGGAGACTATCCTCCCAAAACGTCTAAAATGGGGGTTGGCAAACTTTTCCTACAAAACACCAGACAGTAAATATTTTAGGCTATGTGGGCCAAGAAGCCAAAGTGAAGATATTATGTGGGTACTTATGTAGTCATTTAAAATGCAACTATTTAAAATTTGAAAAGCCTTGTTAATTCACAGATTATGTAAAAAGAGGCACTGGTTCAGATTGGCTTGAGGATGATAGATTGCTGACCCCAGTTCTCAGGCTGGTCAGAGACCCTAATTTCCCAAACCAAACACCTGCTTTCAGTTGTTCAATTTCTCAGACATGAGCACTAACTCTCATGAGGGACTGAATTTGCGGGAGGGAATAGAAGGAAGGAAGAAGGGAAGGGGGTTGTTAATTTGGGCAATAGCTCTAGGTCAGAGAGAAGACAAAAAAGGGGTGAGGGGGGCACTGGTTGACTAACAACCCACTTCCTACACATAAGTGGCCCGGATGTGATTTTTATGGCCAAAACAGATCTTTTGGGGAGATGTCACCACGATGGTTGTCAACCCCCGGGCCAGTTTACCCTTGGTCCCTTTACTCACCCTCCCTGCCTGTAGGTTTCACAACTGCAAAAATACCCAGTTTGCCAGAGATTTCTGCCCCACTAAAGATATCAGTCCAACCAGAGACATTTCCGTGCCTCCACTTGTCTGTGTGACCTTGAGCAAGTTACTTAACCTCTCTGATCCTTCATTTCCTCATCTATAAAAGGCAAGGCACCTGCCTCCGAGGGGTTTGGTGAGGATCAAGGAAATGTGCCTGTGAGACACACCTGATGACCGTTAGCTGCATTGTTTTCTCTCTTGGCCTCCCTCTCTCCTCTGCTCCTGCTCACCCCTCTGTTGATTTGGTTTGTTCTGTTCTTTTTTGGTAAGGCTGGAAAAGAAGAGCAGGAGGGCATGGAAGAAAGCACCTCATCAGCAACCAGGCAGGAGAAAGAAACAGAGTCCTCAGATGCAGAAGACACAAGGGCAAAGAAGGTAAATTTGGTTCCAGGTGCTGGCAGGACCGCCACATCTGCATGACGGCCCGTGGGCACCGCGTCTCAGGCATCCCCATCCTGCCCTGGGATGCCCCACTCGCTGCATGGGCTGTGTCCAAGACCCCACCTGGGCTGTCACGAATGAAGCCAGCACTTCTTGGAAGAATGGTTTTGCCTGGGATCTCTGCAGTCTTTATTAAGGAGATCTTTACTGCATGCCTGGGCTCTGCCTCAGTCTCCAGCACCTTGGCAGCACTCGTAAGAGAAAACATGTGCCCAAAAAAGACTCAGGCTTCAGAGCCAGCCTCCCAGAATAGTTCCCTTAGGAGGGGCTGGGGGAAGAGGGGAGCTTCGGATGCTCAAGCTAGGGCCCTGACCTCAGCATGCCCAGACCCTGGGATTAAAAAAACATCTACTGCGCTTGTAAAGATTATTTTACTTAATTAAAATTTAAAAATCCAGTTATAGTGCTGTGGCTGCCTCAGCAAAAAGAAACGTGTTTGGAACGTGGCCAGCTTTGTGCCTTTCTGGTCAGGAGAGGTGGAGAGATGAGTATTGCTGGCGAGGAGGCTGATCTCCGAAATCTGGCTCCTGGGGACATGACAGAGTTTCAGGAGGGGCCAAGTGTGAGCCATGGCTATGAAAGTTGCACCCTTGTGGGAAAGGGAGCTTGGGGGACTTTTGAGGGGGGACTTGGCTACAGTTCCATTTAGTGATGGCCTTCATGCAAGGAAATAGCTCCAGCCAGTTGATTTATTTAGAGTTTATAACGTTATCATTCATTCATTCATTCAAAAACTTTGTTGAGCACCTATTATACACCAGGGTTTGAAATTCTTTGTGCCATTTTAAACGTGGTAGATTCAGCATTAAGGGCTGATTCTAAACGCTGTTTTTGAGCCTCATCCTAGGGATGAATCAGCGATGTGGGACTTGAGTGGTTTACAGCTCCTGATTACCCAGTAAGTGTTCCCAGGCAGAAGCCCGAGTGCTCAGGATCTTTCTGATTAGAGGGGCCCAGTGGTCAAGGTTTGCGCCCTCTGGTTGAATACCAAGACCTGCTCCTCCGTCACTCTCTGACCTTTCTTCTGCATGTTTGTTCAGGAGCAAGAGTGGGAGAGTGGAAGTGAGGCCGAAGGGGAGAGCTGGTACCCCACCAACATGGAGGAGCTTGTTACGGTGGACGAGGTTGGTGAGGAGGAAGATTTTATTATGGAACCAGACATCCCAGAACTGGAAGAAATTGTGCCCATTGACCAGAAGGGCAAAATCTGCCCAGAAATATGTCCCTGTGTGATGACCACCTTAGACCTGGACGTAGCCAAGGATTTCACCAACGAAGGAGTGAAGCCCGTAGGGAACGGGGCCACGGAAATCAGCCTCAAGACACCCAAAGACCTGCCTTTTGCCCCCACGAGCTGTCCCAGTGACATGGACGTGGAAATGCCTGGCCTAAATCTGGACACTGAGCGGAAGCCAGCTGAACGTAAGACAGGCCACTCACTGGAGGGTTCAGATTGCTACGAGGAGCAGGCAGAGGGAGGGGAGCGTTCCGATGTGCGTCTGGCCCCTCCACTCCAGCAAATGTCTTCCCCCGAGCCAGCAGAGGAGGGGGCCCGGCAGCCTAGCCCACCTCTCGATGACTGCAAGGCCAGGGGGACCCCTGAAGATGGGGCTTGTGAAGGCAGCCCCCTGGAGGGGAAAGCCAGCCCTCGCACCGACACCAGCCTCCAAAACCAGGCTTGCCAAGGAGTGTCGACCCAGGGTAACTACCTCCCTTTCCTCCCGTGCGGTTGGGTTGATGGGATCACTGCTCACCTAGGGAGGTGTGTGGGCACGTGCAGGCTGGAACGAACATGAGCAAGGTTTCCACCAGCATTCAAGAAGCTGGTGCAGAAAGCCAGCTTCCAAAGGCCTGGTTAAACGGTTAGCGCTTCTTGGCAAATGGTGTGAAGGAAATCAGATAGGAGGCCACATGTTTTCTGAGAAGCAAACTCAGACAGGATAGACTTCTCTGAATTTACGGGAGCCCAGATAGACCCTGACAACTAAAATCAGCGAAAGCTTTGAATCATCAGGCCAAGGGGCTCTGGTTCCTTGGATTAGCAGACGGCCTCTCAAGCCTGCCCAAGGGCGGACCACCCGGGCTGTTACTCCTGTGAAGCCCGGGGGAGGGGTCAGGAGAGCAGGAGGCGAGAAAGGAGCACCGAGCGGGCAGAGGGTGGGACGGGGGGGTGGGGGGCTCCCGGGAGGTATGGCCCGTTCCCCTGGCTCCCAGTGCAGACCCCCTCAGTCTCCACGGCCTGACGGGGAGGTGAGGCCTGTCCCAGGCTGTCCTCCGCCTCCACTGCAGGTGATGCTGTGGGTGCCCGGCGCTATGCCATCATGAGAGACAGAGTTTAAAATAGGCTAAGCCCTGTCTTCTCTGCCAAGAGGGAACAAAGATCCGGCAAGGGCTACGGTGCGGGGAGAAGGAGCCCTCAGCCTTCTCCGCGGGAAAATAACTAGCGCTTCCTTCCCCAGAGGGCCTGCAGCACGTTGAAGGTGGCAGGGAGGGGGACCAGAGTCGGGGACAGAAACCGTGGAGTAGAGGCTTGAAAAGAAACCTTCCGCCCCGCGCCCTGGGGCTGGCATGAGCCTGGCGGCTGCTGGATACTCAGGCTCTCCTGCATGGCGGGCTGACCTGAGCTGTTTTTCACCTGCGAGTCTCCATGGAAACTGCCCTGAGCACCTGCCTGGTTGCCAGAGCAACGCGGAGGCCCGGGCTGGGTCTCCGGAAGGCAGGACTGGAGAAGGAGCAAAACGTTCACCGTGCCCCGATTGAACCCCTTTATTTTGCCGTATAGGTCTCAACACTCACTGGTGTTCATGGCTGACTTGTTTACCCAGTGTTTGGAGCTCGTATTTAATAACACCGCTCAACAAGCTTGGGGTGAACGTGGCATTGCCTTTTGCACCAACCTCTGCACCTAGACGCGTCAGCACAATGTGTGGCCACCGGTCATCCTCCTGCCTGCGGAGAGGGAGTGATTTCTGAGTTGGGGGGCAAGGCGGGGATCATCCCAACCGAAGGAGGCAGTAGCCCATCCCCCACGGACCCAAGGCGCGGAGCTGCCGAGGGTTCGTGGGGGGGGGGCATCCTTTTGGCAGGGGAACAAACTCTCAGTTACAGCGTTTGGGCTCTAATTAGCAGCCCTCGCCCTCGCTTCATGTTATTAAGCAGTGCGAGGGACCATGCCTGATCACACAGTGCAAGAATAGGATGGCAGAGTCTTTGAAGTACATAGTGCTTCCTTAGTTCTCTACCTTGGCCCATGTTTTGCAGACAACCCCAAGTACGTGGAAATGAAATCTCTGGACGTGAGGTCACCGGAATACACCGAAGTGGAGCTGAAACAGCCCCTCTCTTTGCCTTCCTGGGAACCAGAGGATGTGTTCAGTGAACTTAGCATTCCTCTAGGTAGGTGAAGTACACAGTCCTTCCTGAGCATTCAGCTCCAGGAAATGATAGCGCCATGGTAACATCTAAGAGGTCCCGAGGGCTTTTTTGTCATTTTGTTGTTGTGTTTAACGTCGGATGTAATAACCGGGATAGGTATGGTGCGTATCTTGAAGGTTTCTTGCAATTTCAGTCTCCCGATAGTAGAGATACCTCATGGCGTCAGGCCCTGGACAGGACTGCCCTGGGAGCCAGAGCAAAGAGAAACTCGCTTTCCCTGTTCGGGAATGCTTTATTCCTGACCACACAGCCTTTATTCAGGCAGAGATAGGAGGCCCCAGTGGCCGCCCAAAGTCAACAGAAATGAACTTCTGCTCCTGGCTTCCCTACCCTCCTTGCCCCAGCCCTTCCCAAGACAGTGCTACATTTTTTTCCTCTTTGAAGGACCAGCTTCTCTGAGGCAATGATGCTGAAGAGACTGCATTTGGGGAGACACTCTGTATTTGGTAGAGGGAGCATTGAACAGAAAGAGACCTGGGCCCCTTTCCTTCCTGTTTCACTTATTGGATGACTGACTGCATGACCTCAGACAAGTCATACCCAGGAGTGTATTTTGGTTTTTATTTTTTCCAGTCACTACAAGTCCTTTATTAACAAGTCAATAGAGAGAGAGAGAGAGATGTAAAAATACTTTTATCGGAGGCCCTGGGAATGGAAGGTACTGTCAGAACCCACCTGGCCAGAGAAGGCAACCCAGCCAGAGGCAGAATGGAGATTGGGGGTCCAGGGGTGCAGCTGGTGGGAGGCACTGAGAAGGAGGTGGCTCAGGCTTTGGGCAGGGAATGTGCAAATGCAGAGGCCTCAGTGGGGTTCCTGAGCCTTAGTTTTTTTCACCTGTAATATGGAATTGAATCAGATCAATTCCATAGTGGAATTTGCAATAGCAGAAGTGGTGGGGGGTGCAGGAAGGGAGGTTAATAATAGAATCACCTAGGACACATTTATAAGGGGAGAGTTAACTAGAACCTCAGGGTAAGGAGTGAAGTTACTTCGATAAAGTACCCTGGGAGCTTCTGATAACCACCGCTAACCCGGTGACTCCCACTCCACGTCGTCTTTGAGTCTTTGCATTGACTCTGAGAGGTTGGAAAGCAATGAGACAAAGGAGTAGTAACAGCCACTGGAGAGAGAGCTTAGGAAGGCGTCATTTGGGAAAGCGTCCCAAGGAAGCACGAGAAAGATGGGTTATGTGAGGACTGATGACCACACGTCTGCTTACTCAGGGAGGGGCTGGTCAATATGGAGGCTCACCTTTTCCATCAGGTTTCTCTTTTTCTTTTCATCTCCTTTTAAACATTTCTTACTGTTTCTGCCCTCCAAATGTTCCATTTTCATAGAGTACCCATTTTTACTGGGCAGCACTTTCTAGACAACATGGCACCATGCAGGGCACTCTGGGGCAGTTGAGAAATGTAACACAAGTCTCTTGGCATCCAAGAACTTGGAATCTGTGCGACCCACACAAGCAAAAATTAAGAATAAGTTCTGCCACCTTGTCATTTGTGTCTTTTTAAAAATTGTTTTTCATTCCAAAAAGTGTGATAGATTATTATGACAAGTGTAAAAAATAAGAGCCACGTAAAGTCAATGTTAAATATTGTATTTCTTCACTCCAGTTTCTCCCCAGCTCCAGAGGTAGTCACGATCATACCCACAGAGACTAGGTCACACCATACACAGAATGTTCTACAATTTGCTTTTTTAACTTAACAGTGGGAGTCAGAGACCTTTTCACGTCAGTATACAGACAATGCATTCTTCTTAACCATTGTAAATATTGCCCTCTAAAAGATGTACCATAAATTACTTATCCATTTCTCTACTGGTGAACATTTAGCATGTTTTCAGTTTTTCCCCATTATTTAAAATGCTGTAAGAGTTAAGCTTTTATGTTTCTCACTTACCATGCAAGCACCATTTCTAGTGCTTACTTCATTATTTAACTCTCTCAAAACACCTATGAGGTAGATAATATTTTTATCCTTATTTTGTAAGTTAGAAATCTGAGATGCAGGGTTACAAAGCTGATGATTCGCAAAGACTGGAGTCAGGATTCAAATCCCAGTAGTTTGACTCATAGGCCCATGCTTCCTCTATGCTCTGCTGCCTTCCAAACATGCCGTCACCTTTGTGTGCATGCCAGGGTTTCTGCAGGACAGCGTCCTAGACTGGGAGCGGGGAGTGGGGGTTGTGGTGTGATGTATATTCGCAGTTCATCTTTTCATAATTGCTGCTAAATTGCACTCCAAAAAGATTATACCAGTTTTCCCTGCCGGAGTGAGAATTCTCATTCTCTGCTTCCTTACCAACTTTGGACGTCATCAGTTTTGAATCTTTACCAACCTGTTAGGAAAATGGTATCTCGTTCTGCTTTTTAAAAACAGTTCTAACGAAGTATAATTGATGTTAAAGAAGTGCACATGTTTAACGTGTATGGTTGATCAATTTGGATGTATGTGTACACCTGGGAGACTAATTACCACAGTAACATAGTGAACGTATTCATCACCTCCCAAGTTTCCTGATGCTCCTTTGTCATTCCTCCCTCCCCACACCTCAGTCCCCAGGGAACCACTGATCTGCTTTCTGTCACTAAACATGAGTTTGAATCCAAAGGGAATCATCTGGAATATAGGGTTTTTGCCTGACTTCTTTCACTCAGCATAATTATTTTGAGCCCTTGATGGGCATTTGGGTTGTTTCCAGTTTGGGGCTGTAACAGATTGTGCTTTTGTATTGCCTGTAGTCTTCGATGAGCTTTGAGACCCATTATCTTATTGATCTTAGGGGGTGGGGGTATGGCACCATTCTCCACATTTGACAGGAGAGGAAACAAGTGCAGATGCTTACCCAAGGTCACACAGCAAGGTCAGGTCAGAGCTCCGGGTTTCCAATCTGAGACCACTCTGCCCTCCTGTCCCTCTAGTTCAGGAAGCACAGTGTAGGAAAGGCAATTTTTGTGCAGCGGTTAAGAGCACAGACTGTGGAATCTGATTCCCCAGGTTTATGTCTCAGCTGACTAGGGGACAAAGAGCGACCCTTTTCAGCTCTCCTCATTGATTTATTGACTTTCTTCATCAATAACTAAGGGTAGTAATAGAAGCCTACCATGTATAGTTAGTTTGAGGAGGAAATGAGTGAATACGTGTAACGTCTGAGTGTTTTCCAGGAGGAGGGTTCTCTGTTGTTACTACTCGTTCATGAAGTAATTATTGAGCCCTACTCTTTCCTCTCACTGGGGCTGCATGCCCCTTATGCTCCAGAATCCAGCACTCCTGCAGAGACTTCTAGGGAGGGAGGGAACAGCCTTCAGGCTTTGTCCCTGTGGAGAGCAGGGAGGCAAATGGGGAGTGCCAAGGATCCAGAGTAAAGGGAGGTGAGGTCCCAGTGCTCAGGGGATGGGGTGGACATGGGGTGGGGGGAACGGAGAGACGGCTCAGCCCCATGGGTTTGAGGCCAGCTCTGAGTGACCCCAGCCATCCTGAGCCTGCCAAGGTCTGCGCTTCCAGAACCAAAGGGCATTGCCTGCAAAACGCAAGCTCCCCCTCCACCCATCACAGGATTTGCTAGGATGATGTAGTTATAATTACCCGGCCCAGGAGCTATTATTAGAAAGCAAATACAGCTTTAATTGTCATGCTTAATAGAGGCTGAAAAATGGGAGGACCGAGTGGCTGCAGACGGGTTGGGGCAGTGAGAGTTTTCTTCGGTTCTGGCCCTCCCATTCCAGAGGCATCCTGAGGTGGTGTTGGCATGTGGTGCCCATGGCAACTCTCAGTTACTGGGGGGGGGGGGGTTGCCAGGCGTTTGGGGATCCTCCTCAGACTTCTCCTTCCTCAGTGCTTTTAAGCACCTGGTACCGCTTCACGGCTGGACGTCAGGCAGGGGCAGGGAAGAGTTGCTGCCCACCTTCGGGGCCCGGGTTAGGGGGCAGGAAGGCCTCTGTGGAGAAATGCTTAACCCACAGCAGGAAACGAATATTTTTTGAGCACCAGGCAAAATGATAACACCGTTTGTGGGAGTATTATTTCTATTTTATAGATGAAGAGACTAATCTCAGAGAGTTTAAATAACGTACCCACGGTCACACAGTGTACGTAAAAGAGCTAGATCTTTCGGACTCTAAATTCCATTTTCTCTCCACTATACTGTGGCTTCCAAGCCTTTTTGGGGGGCGGGGGGGCAGTGGAAGTCGTCATTCCAGAAATCTCACCCAGAACCCCTCACATGGCCGCTGTGCCACTTGGGTCGAAAGGGCCCACAGCTCAGGCCCTGCTTTACGCTCTGTGGGGGCTTCTGAGGCAGTGGCGCCCCTTCTTGGGGACCCAGGACATGGGCTGGAAGGCCTCTTGGAAAACCTGGAGGATGCTGGAGGCCTTACCGGGGCCCTGCCATGAAACCCCAAGGTTTCTTTGCTGGGACCACCCACTGGCCCCTCCTGCAGGGTCTGGGGCAGGATAGAGGGAGCGGCTCGGATCACAGGCCTGTGTCTGCTCCGTGTGGCCTCCGGGTGGTGCGTCTCCTTTCCCAGTGGCCTTTATCTTGTCTTGTGTGGACATCTCCCTACAGAGCAGGCTGGGGAGAACTGTTCTGTGGGAACAGAGGACCAAGGCAGGCCTTGCTTACGGCTCCTCTGCTGCGGCCCTGTGAGTGAGTGGAGGGGCCAGCCAGCCACCCACAGGCAGAGCAGGGCCCACTTTTCGGTCCTTTGCCGTGGGGGTGGGAGGAAGGTGAGGGGGGCAAGGGCACAGCCTCTTTCTGGGCAGCGGGCCCAAGAGAGGCCCCCTCCCTTCTGGGGGCTGCTGTGGGCAGGGCAGCGAGCTGCGTGGCAGTTAGAGAAAACTGGCTGAGGAGGCTGCCAAAACCAGGCCCAGACCACAGAGGAGCAATCAGTCAAAGCAGGCCTTGGGCAGGCTTCCCGGGCTCCCGCCTCCATCCAGGCTGGCCGCTGCACACTGATAAGTGGCTCTTTTGAAATGAAAAAAAAAGTTGTAATTACAAGTCTAAGCGGCCACTCAATGGCAGGGTCTCTGTCCCACAGGACACGGCAGGAGGAAAGTGAAGGAAGCCCAGGCATGTGGTCCCACGCAGCGCCTTGATGGAGCCCTGGGCGGTCTCCCTCTCTGCCAGAAGTGGCCACAGTCCCCCTGGAGGGCGGCCCCCTGCCCTGGGCCCCCCTCCACCCGCTGCAGCCCCCCGGCCCCCCACAGGGCCACGGGCGCTAAGCAGGTGGGCAGCAGACCAGCCAAGTGCGGGCGCGCACACACCAGCCCCCCAGCCTGAGAGCAGGAACCGCTGGCCCCGTTCCCGCAGTTCCCCAAGGGGTCCTGCTTCTCACGGCCCTGATGCCCTGCTCTTCTGCTGACAGTTCCGACTCCCCCCAGCTTCCCACAGGTTCTTACTGGAGTCTGGTCTGTGCCCTCTCAGACCTGCGCTCTTTCCACTCTGCCGACCATGGCTTCAGGAGGAGAACGGTGACCCCAAACACCTTGGCGAAGGCTGGAGCAGCCGCCGTGCCTTCGAAGATGCATCTTCTGGGCTGTGACACCGTCACTTCTCTCGCCATCAGGCCACCGTTTCCTTTCCTCAAAATCAGAAGGCAGCCCAGAATCCTGTGACTTCTATTTAGCAAATCCCATAAGTAAAATGCTATCGCTGGGTGGTTCAGATGTAAACACTGGACGATGGGAAGATGTTTATGATTCACGATTACATGAAAAAGAGAGGAGAAAGAACTATACTTAGGGTACAATGAAAACTGCCCCCTAACCGAAAAAAAGCCCTACATAGAGATAGTATGGAAGAAAATGTTTTGATTGGAATGACTCTAAGTGATTTTTCCTCACTTTTGTGTATTTTTAAAGTTTTCTTTAATGAGTATAATTCTAAAACAAACAAAAATGACAGCATCCTTCCCGAGTCCTGGCCCTAACAGCTACAGAGAGGGGTACAGCGTGGAGAAACGAAACGCTTCCTCCTCATTTCCTTAGAAGCAGGCTGACAACAGAAGGGTCCGGGCCCCATTCCCAGGAACAGCTGCAGAGCAGAGAATTGTGAAGCATTCCCTCACAACCACCTGGGAATGGAGTCGGCCCTGTTCTCAGGCTTGTTTTGCAGATGAGGAAACTAGGCTTGGAGAAGCTCCATAACCAGCCAGAGTCAACAGCAAGCGAGGGATGGAGCTCAGTGCTCCCATTTCCACCCGCCAGCTGGCAGGACCACAGGGGCCTCATGTGATCTTCCTAAGTCCTGCCTGTCCATCCCCCATCCTCCTGCAGGGGTGGAGTTCGTGGTGCCCAGGACTGGGTTTTACTGCAAGCTGTGCGGGCTGTTCTACACGAGCGAGGAGATGGCGAAGATAAGCCACTGTCGCAGTGCTGTCCACTACAGGAACTTACAGGTAAGGGAGCCTTCCTTGCTCAGGACCGGGGGGCTCCCGGGTCGATGTCCTTCCACCACGTGGAGAACAGCTCTTTCCCCTGGCCCGTCTCCCCCAGGCTGCTGCTCCACGTGCTGGCGCCTTCCCTGTGCTCTCAGGACATCTGTCTCCCCTGGAGTACTTACAGCATTCTGTTGGGGGCGGGTTTTGGGGTATCTGCTTCTCCCCCTGGTCTGAGTAACTCGAGTTAGGGATCACCCGGCCCATGCTTAAGGCTGACCCCTTTTCACAAGACCTGGATATTCTAGATGCAGGCATTTCTCTGTTTCTGTTCCCCCATGCTGTTCCCCTGTTTGCTGCAATAAAAATCACCATTATGTTCTATTCAAATGTTCATCTGCCACTGCAACTATTTATCAGAGGCATGCTATGTACCAGATGCTGTTCTAGGTCTGGAGATAAAACAACAAAACCACATAGATATGCACGCGCGCGCGCACGCCTGGGTGGCTCAGTCAGTTAAGTGTCTGCCTTCAGCCCAGGTCGTGATCTCAGGGTCCTGGGATCGAGCCCTGCATCAGGCTCCCCGCTTGGCAGGGAGTCTGCTTCTCCCTCTGCTTCTTCCCCTGCTCCTGCTCTCTGTCTCCCTTTTTCTCAAATAAATAAAACTTAAAAAAATTATAAACACACACGCAAGCAAAAGACAAAAACCTCTGCCCTCTTGGACCTTCCATCCGAGTGTAGGAGATAAGCAATAAAATAAGTTTTATGGTATAGTAACAGGGGACATATAAAACATACTACTGTGTTTCATCCAGTCTGAGGTCCCAGCCATTATAAGACACACTACCACTTTTTGGATACCAATAGGAAAAAAATTGTTGTAAAGTAAATGGTGAGACTCCATCAGTTGTAAAATGCGTCTCAGTTTCAGAGATGTTAACATGTGGGGGAAGAAAACCTCATCTTAGAATCAATGAAAGACAGTAGTAAGTTCTGTAATATATACCTAACTGACATGCAGCATGTTGCAACTTCGGGTGTGGGGGGGATCTTCGGGACCTTAATAGAAAGCATGGTATATCAGATGCCCAGGGATAAGTATTCCAAGGCACCTTATGTTTTTACTACAAGGAGCCAGACTAGTTTTTTGGCACATACGGCCTCCTCACCTAGGGCAGACCCTCGTGGTGGCAGCATGTCCTAATGCCAGAGCAGACATTGCTGTTAAATTGTTAGAGTGGCTGATCGAGGATTTTTCAGCCAGAGGTGTGAAATAGAATCACCTGGACAGTGTTTTGAAAGTATATATATATATATATATATATACACACACACACACAGACACACACACACACATACTAGGTGAGCTAGTCAGTAGAATGGGGGGAGGTGATCCAGGAATACATAATTTGAGAAAGTTCTCCATATGATTCCAATGTGCATTCCTAGTTAAGAGACTCAGATATGGGCCAACTCTTGTTTTT
This sequence comes from Mirounga leonina, assembly GCF_011800145.1. Classification (NCBI taxonomy): domain Eukaryota; kingdom Metazoa; phylum Chordata; class Mammalia; order Carnivora; family Phocidae; genus Mirounga; species Mirounga leonina. The sequence goes on from NW_023270265.1 coordinate 35,080,735, forward strand.
TGTTGAGGATATTGAGGCCCAGAGAAGCTATGTGATTTGTCCAAGGCCATGCAGATGGTGAATTACCAGGCCCGGAAACAGATTGCCTGATTCTTAATCACTTGCCCTTTTTTATCCTGTTAAGCTGATCTTGCAAACCAAGACCCATAATGGCACGGCCTGTGTCACCATCTGCAAGGGATTGTCATTGGCTATGCCCGGACTCATGTCATTTAAGCCTCTTGATTTCCCTCTGTGAGCAGCCACTCTGTGACCAAGGAAGCTGTGGGGCCTGGGGCCCAAGTCCTGGCCTCTCCGGGGGGAGCGCAGTGAAGGCCTGACTTGACCAGACCAAGCATCCAGACTGGGCTCTACAGAACCAGCGGAGGGTGGCCGTCTACCCTGAAGACATCATCATCCCCCACCCCAACAAGATAAAACCTATAGAATGGCAGCATTCGAGATCATCTAGTCCTGATTTTCCCCAACTGTGGTCGTCATACCAGCTGGCATTTTTAAACATGCAGCTTCCTGGACCCACCCTACACCCGTTATTCATTCTCTCCAGGGCTGGGCCTGAAAATCCTCATTTAAAAAAATAGCAGGTTCTGATACCTCAGTGTGCGAGCTCTTGATCTCATGTGGTATTCTCAGCTGGATTGTGTAGTTCTCAAGGAGACCACGCAACTCAAGATCACTCAAGAAGTTAGGATGAGTCCAGACTTGTCAGGGCCTCTGATTCTAAATCCTGTATTTTTTTTTCCAGGACAGTGGACTACACTGTGTTCTGGGCCTATGGGCCAACTCCCCAGGCAGACTCACCTCCCCAGAGCAGGCCAGAGCCATTTCCGTGGTCCCCAGGCACGTCAGGGCCAGACATGGGCTAAGCCTTTCAGGCCCACCAACTGCAGTTCAGGTTTCTCTGGCACACCTGTTGGGGAGCTGGGGGCCTCCACCGCGGGCTTCTCAGATAAGGTTTCTGTCAGTGGCCTTGACAGAATGTCTCTTGTCCACACAGCCTCACGCACCCCACACTACCCCACGTTACATGTGTGAAAAGTGAAGAATGTTGGTTCACACCTAAGTCAGGCAACTTGTAAACTTAGCACCACCAGCAGGCCTTGAGGTGGGGGTGAGGGATTGCTCTTTGAGGAGGGGAGCAGGTGGAAGCAGCCTCCTTTCTCCCTGTGCAGCCTCTGCTGGGCCCCCACTGCTGGTCATAACCCGAAGAGAACCCATCCAGAGTGACCCAGAACAACGAGGGGAATCAGATAGGTCAGATAGGAAAACTAGATGCCTCCCGCTCCAGGTCCAGAGAGGAGTGAGCCCACATTTCCCTTCCTGGGCTGAGGTGGAGAACAAACCAGGCCCTCCCTCAGCAGCCTGGCCCGCAGGGACCCACGGTCGGTCTGCCGCTCTCCCCATCAGGCTCACCCACCTCTCAGAGCCAACCGGTTTCTTCTAGAGAGAGCAGGTCATCTTACAGGCATCACCTCATCTGACCCTCAGAATCACCCTGGGAGGAGGAAGGCACTGTTTCTCCCGTTTACCAGATTAGGAGTCAGAGGCAGAGAGAAGACGAGTACTTTCCCAGAGTCAGAAGGCCGATGCCCCTCATGATAAAGGACAACATTACGGGGTACTTATTCTGAGCCAGGCGCTGAGTGCTTACAGTACCTCCCTTGGACTTCACAGCCACCTTACAGTGGTAGTTCCTGTTGTTAACCACACTGCATAGATGGCAGGGATCCTGGGTGGCTTGCCTGCCGAGAGCTAGGATCTGCACCCGGGTCGTCTGGCAGCAGAGCCCACACATGTGACCACTTGCCCACTGACTCCTAATCCAGTGCTCTTTGCACTGCCCCCTGCTGCCTGGGCAATCAGTGGGGCCCGTTACGTCTCACTGCACGGAATCTAGAATCCCAGGGGCGGCCTGCCGTGTGGCCGGGGGCCGGTGGTGATGGCAGCGAGTGTCCGGGGCGGTATGAGGCAGCCCCCAGCTACAGAACAGGAATCCAGCGACAGACGTCTGGGCTCTCAGCCTGCCTTCTGCCCGCCAGGAAACAGGTGGTTACAAGAGGTGGCAGCCGGCTTTGGCAATCCGCGCAGGACAGTGCTGCTCTCCCCCCCCACCCCTAGGTCGGCCAGTCCGCCTGGCCTCTGGTCCCCCCTGCCTGTCACGCGCAGACATGCCCCTGGGCGCTGAGGCTCTTCTGGAAAACAAGTGGAGTCATTGTGAGCATTCAGTGAGTTTCTATAAGGAAAGAGAAGAGCGCTTGCACAGGATAAGGGCCTTGGAAGTGGTCCCGTTGTTGGGATCTGTGTTTTCGAGGCCAGCCCTGCGGTACTTGTAAACTAACAGAGAGAGAGGAGGGAGCTGAGCGTGGGTCCTGTAGCCCCAGAAGGACTGGGGAGGGCTGGGAGGGGGGTCCCACACCCTGGGAGACATGATGCGAGAAGGGGCCCAGGTACATCCTGCCCTCCCCTCCCCTCCCCTGTCCCGCCAGGTCACCACTGACCCTGTCCCTTCCCTTTGTCCCTCTCTCCCCACCGCAGAAGTACTTGTCCCAGCTGGCCGAGGAGGGCCTGAAGGAGACCGAGGGGGCCGGCAGCCCCAGGCCTGAGGAGGGCAGAGTCGTGCTGCACTTTGAGAGGAAGAAGCCTTGATGCTGCTGGAACCGAGGTGGGGCCTTCCTGACCTCGGTGACGGAAGCTAAAGCCAGAGAGGAAGGAAAGCCAGGCCAGCCGTGTTGCCTCGGCTCGTCCTCGGAGACTTGTGAAAATGCCCTTCAAGTGTCTCCTCAGTGAAGCTGTCACCTGATGTGTCCAGCAGCTGAGGGTCACCCTCTCTCCCCCCACCTCCCTGATTCTTGTTTCCTTCAATCTGCTTCTCTCTTCTTCCCCCTCCCTCCCTCTCTCTCACCTCCTGTGCCAAGGGTCATTTATTTTTCATAAAATCCAACTTCTCAGGGATTTTCACAGTGTTCAAATTCTTGATGGGACAGGACAGGTCAGGCCAAGGAAGAGCTCTCACGGAAACTCCCGGGTCAAGACCCACTTTGGGGGGCCTGGAGCGTTTTCTGTGCCTGGCGTCCTGAGCCGGGGGAGTTGTCGGGTCGTGCAGGCCTGGAGGGGGTGCCCCCTAGACCAGCAGTTGGCAGAAGCTGGGAGTTCCTCCAGCGGGACCATCTTTTTGAAAAGCCCCCGTTTCTAATAACTCTTTCAACCTCTCAGTTCCTCTAGAAGTCCACCAGATTCATGCCTTAACATAAAAGCAATGACTTTCACCGAGGAGGAAACGAGCTCTTCATTTTGGAAGCTCTATTAAGTCCTCCCCGCCCCCCAAACTTATTTCCATCCTCCGGATTTCAGGAGGTGCCAAGCTTTGTTCTGTCCTGGACAATGAATTTGGTATAGATTCACTTCAATTAAAAATGAAAACAGTAGTGTCTTCTCCCTTCCGCCAGAACAATAGTTGGTACGGGCTTGGGTCGAATGTTGGCTTCCCAGCCCCGTGTGGCACTGGCTCAAGAGACCCCAAAACAGGGCAATGGCATCTGTCCTCGACTCGCTCCTGGTGCCTGCGCTCTGGGCTCCAGCAGCCTCTCAGTGGGATGGTTTTTAAAATGGTCTCTCAGTGGAGAGAGAAACTAAGGGAAGAGCAAGGCTGCAGGAGTGAGGAGCAGCATTTGAGGATTGCCAGGAATTGGTAGGTGGGCAGGAGGTCGAGGGCATTTCAGAGGACCCCTGTGTGCACACCCGGGTGTTGAATGTCATGAAGAACAGAACTCTTCTTCCTGTAGCGTTTTCTGATACTGGAGGTGAGTGCCTTCAGGCCCCAGACTAGAGAGTCTGATGTTCCACTGGGAGCATTTGGGACAGAGGTGCTGGGGGGACATGAGGCTTGCTCACAGCCCCGAGGAAGACCTCAAGAAGGTCAGAGGGGAGCCTTGTGCTGTTTCCACAAGCTGAGCTACTTCCCTGGCTCAGCCCTGGGAAGATGGTTCCTGTGTTTCTATTCCTGACCGCAGATAGATAGACTAGGAAGGGATTGTTTGTTTTATATTATTTTTTGCATTTTTTATAGTAGATCAGATTTTTTTTGTGGTAGATATGTATACTGCACATTCTGCCCTCTGCACTAATGGCAGAAGAATAGAGAAATTATCTGAGTTCGACACTGACATTTTATCAGTGAATCTGAGGCACAGAGAAGGAAGAAATGTAGGACATAAAATGATCTTGTGTAAACCTCGGGCACATGGTTACTGGTGAGGAGACAGTTGCAGGGAACCTGCGAAAGAGAACAGAGAAGGCCAGCACTGGAGGCCAACCAGCCAGCCTGGGCTCGCGCCGTCAGGGGCTGGAGGAAGCGGGAAGCCTGACCGCGGTGTGAGGCCATCCGGGGGCCTCGGAAAGGTTGGTGTCTCAAAGAGAGTTCTAAAGGCTCTGAAGATGGCAGCTCAGCTCAAGCTGCCTCCACAGGTTTTTACCTGATGTTCTGGAGACCGGCCTCCCCCATTTCTGGGAAAACCTCTGGCCCTATTTGTCATTCTTCCCACTCAGGGGATGTCCAGGGCCAGCTCTCTGGGCACCTTCCTGGGAAGAGCCTATCACCTCCACCGGAGGCTGGAACTGAGCATTTTCAGAGAGGCTGGCAGTCTTTTCTTCCCGCAAAGTGAAAGCCGACCCCACCAGCCCGCCCCCCCCTCCCCCCCAGCACCGTTTCCATGGAAATCAGGATGGCTGTTCAAACAGCCTCATTCCCAAGTAATGGGATGGTTCCCTTGCTGATAGACTGAACTTCTCCATACTGGACAGCTGGTGAGAGCCCCTGGGAGGGATCGAGCAGAGGCTCTCTGCATCCAATCAGAGCCTTCACTTTAAAAATCATCTAAGATTCTGCATCTGTGTATATATTTGTATTTATTTGTATTTATTTTTATACAATCCCATTGGCATGGTCCTTCACCCACTCTATAATTTGCACTTTTTATTCCTACATGTGTCGTACACAAAGCAATATTACAGGCAACCAGGAAAATACGGACTTATTTTTTAAAGCTTTTCTTCAGTGTTTGTCAACGATTTCAAAATGTCTTCCCCAAGAGCTTGTTTAAGAGCATCTGCTACCGTGAGCAACAGATTCATTTGTACCCTGGGTTAAGGTAACAAAAGGCCTAGGTAATTTTCTTTTCATCATAAAACACCTAAAATAAAGTATATACAGGCAGTATTCCCAAAGAATTTGGTAGATTTGGTGTTGGTGTGAGGACAGCCATTACTGTCCCTTCCTTGGACAGTCTGAGGCTGTGATCTGTTAGATTGTACTCAAACTGGACCAGAGTTTGCTTTTTGAGCTTATGAGAAACAAACACTAGTTAATTTAAGTTTGAACTTGTAAAGTATTAGAATTTGTTGAGTGTCTTATAAATCGTCATCACTTTTCCTGATCTGTATAATTGACCGCAAGTGTTTGTTTTTACAAAAGGAAAAAAAAAAAAGGATTTTTAATAAAGAGAATTTGAAAGCTTGTGAGTAGCTGTCTGTCATGCAGGGGCCCCTCGACATTCGGCTGGGGGGAGCTCGCTGAACACAGAGGTTGGGACCTGGTCCCTCTCTGAATCTAGGAGGTCTCTAAAGGGTTGAACAGAGAAGACACAGCAGCTTCTCTCGGGAACTCTGGGGAATTGGGTGAGCCTCCCAAAGGGTGAGTCGGGGAAAGTGGAGAGCTGCTGTCCCTTTTGAAGTATCAGAAAAGTCTCTTGGCCTCTTATAAACCTGCTGCCCACTGCCCCGAGTCTTCTCCCGGGCTGAACCCCGTTGTCCGGCCCCAGGTCAGGTCGGGTCATTTCTGACCATTCCATCCGCTGTGAGGTGGTTGATGCCCAGCCCTGGCTCTCGTTAGCCCTGTGACTTCTTGAGTCCCGAGTCCTTGGGTGTCCAAGGGGATAATGGTGTACATCACCTCTGGGTTGTTTCAGGTTTAAGGTAATTGCTGGTGAAAACACTTGGTACGCTGTCTGGTACTGAACCTTGTTTGCTTTCGGACTCCGAAGCTCTTTCTCAACCATTTCTTCTAGCAAAACAAGGCCAGTCTCCTGAGCCTAGTTGGCCAGTCCTTTGAACATCCTGGAACCTTCCATGGGCCCTTCCCTCCTGTTGGCAGTGCTCCTGAGTCAACGGGGAGGGGCTGGGCAGTCTGGCCCTAGAGGGCAAAGTGAGTGGGGCCGCCTGTAATTAGCAGGGGCAGATTGTAGATCTGAGGAAAGTTCCTGTCGAGCCTGTTGCTGCTCCCCCACCCAACCCTCAGCCTATTGTGGCCATCCGGGCACTGAGCTCAGGCCTCCAGTTCCCACCAGGAGGGGTGGAGAAGCATCCTTCCCTGCCACTGCTGGCTGGGCCCCAGCTGGCCAAAGTAGTGAAGGGGCCTGGAACTTGTCCTCTGTGCCAAGTTCAGGATCCAGAATGCATGACCGTGTCCCCGGTCCCCAGGCCCTGCATGTCCCTCCAGGTGGCATAGCTCTGGGGGGCACCGTGCCCCTTGTATTCTGTCAGATGGCACTCCCCAGGGCTGTGCGGTGGAGATATCCTGTCAGGGGACCCCCTGAATTGCAGTCCCCCTGCCCTTGCCTGGGCGTTCCCATTTTCTCTCCAATATTCTTTAAGGCCCTAGAACCTGGATCTGAGCCAGTCTACCAAGCCAGAGCCCTGACATTCAGACCCACTCTCTGTGCTCACTCCTCTTCCCAAGGATCAATGGCAGACTGCCCCTGGTTCCACTCTGCCATGGCCTGGACATTGATACTGCTTCTCACCATTTAGATACTGACCTTGGCCCCCATTGGAACATCAGTGGCAACTGTTGACTGTCCATCAAGGCAGGGATGGGACATCTAGACTCGCCCCTTACACCCCTCCATTCTCCTTTCCCATTCCACAAAGGAGCCCGTCCCAACCGGATTTCCAAGCGTGTTGGAACAGGATGGACCCAGGGACCCTCAAGTCCTGGCCCTTCCCTTTGCAGGTGAGACAACTGAGGCCCAGAGAGGAGAAGTGACTTGTCCAAGGCAACACAGCTTATTGGTATAAGATCAAGACGAGAATCCCGATCTCCCGGGTAGTCCTGCTGGGTACACACACGGATAGAGGCTGTTTCAGTTAGATTACTTCGTGAATTTTCCAGGCCAATCCCTAGCTGGCCTTTGACCCTCAGTGAAGATTCAAGACAAATCACTGTTGGTTGGTTTGTTTTTATGTTTTGTGTGCATCCAAATCACCTGGGGAACTTGTTAGAAATACAGATTCCCGGCCCCTCCGTGGAGATTCTGTCTCAGCAGGTCCCGGGAAGCACGCAGGCGGGCACGGGGAGCGTGCAGGCCCCTGCACTTGAGCGAGCCTGGGGCTGATTCAGGGCAGGTGGAGTCCTCTGCTCACACTCCGAAGTTTTCGAACACTTCCCTAGAAGTCAACCAGGGACTTCCCCGGCAGCTCCTGGAATAGAAGGGGCATTTATTTTGCTGGGGGAAGGGCAGGCGAGAGTGAATGGAGACCATTCAAGGTAGAAGAGACTCGAGCGGGAGAGAGGCTTGAAGGAGGACCCTCACGGCATGGCAGATGGAGACGGCGGCAGCTGGTGGCGGCAGGGCGGTCCTCACACTGGGCTTGGGGCACGTGTCAGGACTTCTTCAGTTGGATTCATGCTGACTGTGCTTTGGCAAAAGTCCGTTTTCCAATGGTCTCTTTATCCTTCTTAATGGCTGAGAACACTGGTTATTAAGAAGACCCCCTGAGACCTGCGGATAGCCCTGGCCCCCCGTGCACAGTCATCAGGCCTTCTGGGGGACGGGAGTCCCACAGAACAGGGGCACCCGCCAGGGCCATGTCCCTGCCAGCGACGAACCCTGAGGCTCGCACACTCCTTCTCCCACCCTGTGAGCCGCCACCAATACCAATATTCTCCCCAGAGACTGCTGAGCAGCTCTACGTGCCACACTCAGTGTGTACTCTATGGGGACCTTGTCTCTTGGCCTCGTCAGTTATTCTCCCATTTCACAGATGGGGAAAATGAAGCTCAGGGACCCACAGAGGTTTGCTTGGGGTCAGAGACCAGGAAATAGCAGAGCTGGGATTCAAACCCAGGTCCATGTGACTCTCAAACCATGCTTTCTTTTTTTTTTTTTTTTTAAGATTTTATTTATTTATTTGACAGAGAGAGACACAGCGAGAGAGGGAACACAAGCAGTGGGAGTGGGAGAGGGAGAAGCAGGCTTCCCGCTGAGCAGGGAGCACGATGCGAGGAGCCTGGGATCACGACGCAAGGGGCCTGGGATCACGACCTGAGCCGAAGGCAGACGCTTAAGAACTGAGCCATCCAGGCGCCCCTCAAACCATGCTTTTAACCACCATTCTCTACTGGCTGTCTCAGGATGGGGGTCTTCTGTTCCTACATCTCGCTAAAGCCTCTAGACCAGGGCCACGAGGCACAACAGGGTAGGGATGATTCAAGGGCCCAATTTAGCTGTTCTCCCGTCTTATGACTGACACCTGGACTGCTAAATTCCTGAAACTGATCTCAACACCTGCGCTCCCTAGAAAGTAGCTGAAGGCAGGCCCCCACCCACTGTGGTGCAGAAAAACAGGCACCAAAGAAGCAGTTTCTTCCTGTCCTTAGGCTGCAGAGTTTGCCAGGGGAGCTGGATCTCGGGGTGAGGGCATAGCAAGGCCCAGGCGTGGGGACTGCCCCAGTTCCTCCTGCTTCAGCGAGGGGAGAAAAGCGCCCTGTTCTCTGTTTTCAGGTAATTTGGGGTACAAGGGTGTGATCAAAAGGGGATTTCCCACAGCCCCAGAATGTTGGCCAGACTTCACACTTTCAACCTCTCCTTCCTGAGTGAAACTTCATTGTTTATTTACCTACCACCTCCTTCCTACAAGGAGTTGAGATGATCTACAACACAGGCCATGTGTGACCAGAGTAAACCAAAAGAAAAAAAAAAGATTTGATTTATTTATTTGACAGAGAGAGACACAGAGAGGGAACACAAGCAGGGGGAGTGGGAGAGGGAGAAGAAGGCTTCCCGCTGCCCAGGGAGCCCGATGCGGGCCTCGATCCCAGGACCCTGGGATCATGACCTGAGCCGAAGGCAGACGCTTAACGACTGAGCCACCCAGGCACCCCCAAAAAGGTTTTTTTTTTTAAGTTGATTTTTTAGTAATCTCTACACACAATGTGGGGCTCAAACTCACGACCCAGAGATCGAGTCAGATGCTCTTCTGACTGAGCCAGCCAGGTGCCCCTAAACCAACAGAAATTTTACGTGAGGGCTGAGACAAGTTGAAGGTAGCAAGGATGGGAGCAGTAAGGGCTGATGGAGTGGTGGTGGATAAGCGTGAGATTTGACTGGGAGCCTCCTAGGAGCCAAGGCAAAAGGAGGAAGCAAGGTCCATTACTTGGCTTTCTCTTTGTTAGCAGAGAAAGAGTGTTGCAGCTTATCTGGGGAAATTGTTCTACTCGACTCAGTATTCTAGAATTCTCCTGTAGGACTGTCCATGATGTGGGCAGAGGCACTGAGAGGCTTGGAGAAAGTCCTTAGGTAGCTGGAGAACAGAGCAGTGGATGATTTCCGGTCTGTGTGAAGTGGTCCCTGATGTCAGGGTGACACCTCCCAGTGTCAAAAGACCTGATCTCTGTGCATTTCTGCCTAGCCCACTAGCCAGTGTGCTGGCTTGAATTTGTGGGTTTGGGGTTCGTTTTGTTTTGTTTTCAAACTTCTCCTGTTACTTAGCTGAGCTCCCAGGAGCCGAGTCCATAAGACAAGGCGGATGCTGCTGTCTCCCCAGCCACCCAACCGGCCTGCACACCCACCTGACGACAGAGCCCTCTGGGTGGGGATCCCGTTGGTCTGGGTTTTGGGAAACAACCTGTGGACATTTGCTCTTTGGGGTTCTCCCACGGGTTAACATGGCCAGGAGGAAACCCAGCCTGACTGGGAAGCTCTGACTCCCTCAGGCTGAGCCTGGGGCCACCTCAAACCTGTCCGATAAGGACCAGCCCTGAGGAGGATGGGTACCGGGGGCACCTCCTGTGGGTTTGCAAGGCAAGAAGGGAGAGAATTTTCCAGTTCAGGGGCAGGTCCCCGAAGCTGGGAATCCAAACCCCAATTCCCTGTGTCAGAGCCATGGTGAATTCACTCAGACTTGGGCAAATGTCTACCTCCTGGCACTTCGTCTGCCCCTCTGCACGTCTGCCCCGTGCCTGCTGCTTGCCTGAGCTGGATGGAGCCAAAGTGAGAGGTGGAGGGGTAGAGGACACAGCTCACAGTCCCCAGGGGTGGCAGTCCCTCTGTTCCAGTGCTTCGCACGGCCCCAGCGCTACAAGCCACAGGCCTGTCCGGAGATGGGGTTCTGTTCCCATCCTCCACCCCTGGCTGGGGCTGCATTTGCGGGGCCGCTCGTGTTGCCTGCCTCATCTCCACCCACTTCTCACCCCCACAGCTGCCGGCCGCGGTTTGGCCCCGCTCCCTGGCTCCTTGGCCCCAGACAGGCCCTTGCTCAGCTCCTCGGTTTCGCGTGTGGTCTTCCCGCCGGCCGGAAGGCCCTTCCCCTTTCCCTCTGCTTGCAGACTGGGACTTCCTTGAACATCCTAGGGCAGGGCTACCTTCTTTCTGCCTTCGGTCTTTCTTGACCCTCTTTGACCTCCTCTCCCCCGTGTCTCAGGACACCGTCCCCCACGCCACGCACACACACCCAGCGGCCTCCCTTTGCCAGCCCTTGGCAGCCTTGTGATCAGTCTATAGGTTGGTCTCTACGCTGGCCATTGCATCTACAGAGGCGCCGAGTGTGTCCTTGCTGCCTCTGGGCCCGCCGCAGAATAGCTACCACTGGCTCAGTTGAAGGAGGAAGTGGCCTCCTTGCCCATCCCTGGGACGACCCGAGGCCCCGGTCTCTGCCCGGTCACCAGCTGGCTGTCAGAGCAGGGTGTGTCCTTGGACTGGGGCCAGGGAGTACCTGCCTGCCCCCCCCCTTCCCCCCACCCATGGCTTGGTCCGTCCTTCTGCCCAGGGCGCCCACCCACCTCGGACCGGGAGGCAGCTTGACGGTTGGAGACACAAGCCCTGCTTGTACTGCACGAAGCTTGGCCTTTTAGCAGTTGGATTCTTCTACAGCCACAGAGCTAGGCCTCCTATGCCAGCTCCACCCCTCTGTGTTCCCAGGGGCATCCCCTCCCCATCCCCTCTCTGTCCTCACTCTGCATCCGCACCTAGCCAGGCCCACCCAGTTCTCAGGGACCTTCCCAGGCAGAGCTGGGAACAAAGCATGGTTTAGGACAGTTGTGTCAACCCCGGGCGGCTGGCCTTGGGTCACCCTGCATCTTGGAAACCACGCCTGCCTCCCCAGTGCCAGGGGCTGAAGAGCCAGGGCTGCAGGGAGCCGCCCGCTCTCTTGGAGCATCTAGAGAGCCCTAGGGGCTTAGCGCAGTGAGTGGGCATTTCACAGCCCTGGAAGAGAGAGACCTTGGTCTAGATCCATTAGGCTAGCCAGATGATTAATAATTAACCCTGACCTGCTGGTGAAATAGCCTCTCACGAGTCTCAGGGCTCCTCCTTCCCACCTACCAGAGGTCCTCTGTGGTCCTCTGAGTCCACCGCCTAAATAAAGCCTTCCTGACTTTTCCCACAGGCTCTGAGCAGACCTTGGGCAACTCGTAGGGCGCAGGCAGCCCAGTGGCTGCCCTGGGCTGGGGTTTGCAGATCAGATCAGACTTCGGCTCCAACTGTGTTGACGCTAGATTTCCCCAGCTCCATTGTGAGTTCCTCCCGAGTGGCCTCTCCCCTTTCTTATTTATGTTCCCGCTGCCCAGCGCTCTGCAAAGGGCCAGGCACTCCCAGCATTCAGCTCAGACGGGGGGATCTAGTAGCCAGGATGCATTCCACCCTCACATCAGGGACCCCCTAAGTTCTCCCAACGTCCTTCTCCAGCCACAAGAACCCTGAGACTCTGGGTGGCTGCTGGACAACTTGGAAGCTGAGGACTCCAACACCACGGCTCAACCAGGCAGTCAAAGTGGGGCTCCCCCATTCCTTCCCCACTCTGCAGATTCATCCTTGTGGCTTCTCCCTGATTTTTTCCAAGGCCCCAGGGAAGCATGATCTCCTCCCTAGAGGCCCCCTTCCCAACCCACATCGGCCCAGAGCGAAGAAGCAGCCCCATGCAGTAGCAGCCATTCTTTTAGCATGTTGACCAGCCTGTTGTGGTTCGTTTTTATTTGGGTCGGTGGGGAGGAGAGGGGTCTCCAGTCTTTGGGGTGCCTCGGCCTCAGGCCAGCCAGCCAGACCTCCCGCCCTGGAAAACAGGCCATCACCCTGGCCCTGCCTTCCTCCCTCCTAGTGCTATGTGAAATAGGACAGAAAGGCCTTGGCTTATTGTTTGAGCATAGGTGCATATGTTCCTATGTGTTTGCACCTGCGTACATGGGTGCATGCTGGTGTACATGTATGTGAAGCTTCGGGCAAGCAACGGTCACAGGTGGAGGGTCAGAATCTGAGCCTTCCCAGTATGTCCTATCATAGTGAATACTCCTATTCTACCCCTTGCAGCTTGGTGCACCCACACTGTGCTCTGCCTCTTCTCTTGCCCCTGGTCCAAGAGTTATTCCTGTGGGATTAGCCAAAGCTTCTCTCCTTTTCCTTGCTAAAGAAAAATCTAACTGCCAAGCATTTGCCCCTTCCTTTCTTATCAGGTAGAACAGGTCAATCTGCAGGGCTGGGGAAGAGAACCTTTGCAGATGGCGAGATGGACTCCCACAGAGAACAGGGAAGGAGGGCAAGAGCAGGAGGGAGAGGAAGAAGGGAATATACTTTCTCTGGGGAAGATGTCAGGGAGGTTCTGTCTTGTCTTGGTAGAGAGCAGAGATTCCAGGAGGGAGGGAGAGAGAGGTTTCCAGCCAGCTATATGGTCTTAGAGAGTTAGAAACCAGAAGAAATGGATGCAGGGATTTAAGGACACAGTGTTATAGATCACAGGTTTGAGTGACCCAGATAACATTTTTCATTTTTCATTTGGTCTAAGACAGCATCAATTGTAAATTTCAGCTTGATTTTTTTTTTTGTTCAATGAGGAAGGAAAAAACCCCTGCCAATTAAATTCTAACAAAGTGTTCTTATCTAATTATTTGTTAGATGTTGCCTGACTTCAGAGAGGTTAAAATGTGAAAAATTGCATGTGTTTAAATGTTTGAATATGGTGTTCTTACCTTAGATTCTTTAAAATTCCGGGACCTGCTGGGAGTAGACAGTGTGGGGCTCTGAGATTTATTCTGACTGCAGTCATGTAAATGCTTGTCCCCCAGCCCCACCCCCACGCATCCCAAGGAGGGACACTGACTCTCACCCTGGTAAGCTTCACAGCACCTACTACGTGCGCCTGGCACATTGTAGGGACACATGTACTCAATGGACTTTTATGGAGCAACCGCATATTCTTGGGGGCGTGGGGGGCTGCAGTCGGATCCTCTCCACTTACTTGACAATCTGAAAGATGGCTAGACAGGTGTGCACACACATGCGCACATCGCAGTCTGGACGACCGCAGGACCTGGTTTCGGTGCCCCTGTGTGTGTGTGTGGAGTTTCCATGGCCTTGGTGCCCCTAGCGTGCCAGTTACTCCAATCGTCTCAGGCTCTCGTGGAAAGCACAGATGGGCACTTAGCACACAATGAAGTTTGTGCGTGCTGCAGGAAGTGGGGGGAGATTTTGCAGAGGTTTTAAGAAAGAAACGTGGTGGGGCGCCTGGGTGACTCAGTGGGTTAAGCGTTGCCTTTGGCTCAGGTCATGATCTCAGGGTCCTGAGGTCGAGCCCTGTGTCGGGCTTCGTATTCAGCGGGGAGTCTGCTTTCCCCCTGCTTGTACTCTCTCTCTCTCAAATAAATAAATAAAATCTTTAAAGAGAAAGAAATATGGTAGTAATTGAGAGCATGGGGACAGATCAGATTGCCTACTGAGAATAAAGGGGGTTTTATGACAGCACCCCAAAAGACTGTCATCATTTAAGGATGTGCAAA